>NC_080670.1:84004709-84217209 GCF_030247195.1 Topomyia yanbarensis | reverse complement strand
AACGTCAACCTAATCCCGGCCCGGAGGGCCGAGTGTCATATCCCATTCGACTCAGTTCGTCGAGATCGGAAAAAGTCTGTATGTGTGTGTGTATGTGTGTATGTATGTGTGTGTATGTATGTGCGTATGTGTCAAATAATGTCACTCATTTTTCTCAGAGATGGCTGGACCGATTTGCCCAAACTTAGTCTCAAATGAAAGGTGCAACCTTCCCATGGGCTGCTATTGAATTTTGGATCGATCGGAATTCTGGTTCCGGAATTACGGGTTTCAGAGTGCGGCCACACAGAAATTTCTCATATAAACTATAGGAAAAATTAAAAATAGAATTTTTATTTTTGATGCTAAATGTATTCAAGGTGCATAAAACGTCGAGATTTGATGCAAACACGAAAAAAATTTGACGAAGATTCACTTTTGTGGATTTTGCAC
Source organism: Topomyia yanbarensis (assembly GCF_030247195.1). Lineage (NCBI taxonomy): Eukaryota > Metazoa > Arthropoda > Insecta > Diptera > Culicidae > Topomyia > Topomyia yanbarensis. The sequence goes on along the minus strand of NC_080670.1, from coordinate 84,216,777 downwards.
ATTTTTGCCTTTCTCATATAGAAAGGTTATGCAATCACTCTGAAAAACGTCAACCTAATCCCGGCCCGGAGGGCCGAGTGTCATATCCCATTCGACTCAGTTCGTCGAGATCGGAAAAAGTCTGTCTGTGTGTGTATGTGTGTATGTATGTGTGTGTGTATGTGTGTGTATGTGTGTGTGTGTATGTATGTGCGTATGTGTCAAATAATGTCACTCATTTTTCTCAGAGATGGCTGGACCGATTTGCCCAAACTTAGTATCAAATGAAAGGTGCAACCTTCCCATCGGCTGCTATTGAATTTTGGATCGATCGGAATTCTGGTTCCGGAATTACGGGTTTCAGAGTGCGGCCACACAGAAATTTCTCATAAAAACTATAGGAAAAATTAAAAATAGAATTTTTATTTTTGATGCTAAATGTATTCAAGGTGCATAAAACGTCGAGATTTGATGCAAACACGAAAAAAATTTGACGAAGATTCACTTTTGTGGATTTTGCACATTTTTGCCTTTCTCATATAGAAAGGTTATGCAATCACTCTGAAAAACGTCAACCTAATCCCGGCCCGGAGGGCAGAGTGTCATATTCCATTCGACTCAGTTCGTCGAGATCGGAAAAAGTCTGTATGTGTGTGTGTGTATGTATGTGTGTATGTGTGTGTATGTGTGTGTGTGTGTGTATGTGCGTATGTGTCAAATAATGTCACTCATTTTTCTCAGAGAAGGCTGGACCGATTTGCCCAAACTTAGTCTCAAATGAAAGGTGCAACCTTCCCATCGGCTGCTATTGAATTTTGGATCGATCGGAATTCTGGTTCCGGAATTACGGGTTTCAGAGTGCACAGAAATTTCTCATAAAAACTATAGGAAAAATTAAAAATAGAATTTTTATTTTTGAAGCTAAATGTATTCAAGGTGCATAAAACGTCGAGATTTGATGCAAACACGAAAAAAATTTGACGAAGATTCACTTTTGTGGATTTTGCACATTTTTGCCTTTCTCATATAGAAAGGTTATGCAATCACTCTGAAAAACGTCAACCTAATCCCGGCCCGGAGGGCCGAGTGTCATATCCCATTCGACTCAGTTCGTCGAGATCGGAAAAAGTCTGTATGTGTGTGTGTATGTGTGTATGTATGTGTGTGTATGTGTGTGTATGTATGTGCGTATGTGTCAAATAATGTCACTCATTTTTCTCAGAGATGGCTGGACCGATTTGCCCAAACTTAGTCTCAAATGAAAGGTGCAACCTTCCCATCGGCTGCTATTGAATTTTGGATCGATCGGAATTCTGGTTCCGGAATTACGGGTTTCAGAGTGCGGCCACACAGAAATTTCTCATAAAAACTATAGGAAAAATTAAAAATAGAATTTTTATTTTTGATGCTAAATGTATTCAAGGTGCATAAAACGTCGAGATTTGATGCAAACACGAAAAAAATTTGACGAAGATTCACTTTTGTGGATTTTGCACATTTTTGCCTTTCTCATATAGAAAGGTTATGCAATCACTCTGAAAAACGTCAACCTAATCCCGGCCCGGAGGGCCGAGTGTCATATCCCATTCGACTCAGTTCGTCGAGATCGGAAAAAGTCTGTATGTGTGTGTGTATGTGTGTATGTATGTGTGTGTATGTGTGTGTGTGTATGTATGTGCGTATGTGTCAAATAATGTCACTCATTTTTCTCAGAGATGGCTGGACCGATTTGCCCAAACTTAGTCTCAAATGAAAGGTGCAACCTTCCCATGGGCTGCTATTGAATTTTGGATCGATCGGAATTCTGGTTCCGGAATTACGGGTTTCAGAGTGCGGCCACACAGAAATTTCTCATAAAAACTATAGGAAAAATTAAAAATAGAATTTTTATTTTTGATGCTAAATGTATTCAAGGTGCATAAAACGTCGAGATTTGATGCAAACACGAAAAAAATTTGACGAAGATTCACTTTTGTGGATTTTGCACATTTTTGCCTTTCTCATATAGAAAGGTTATGCAATCACTCTGAAAAACGTCAACCTAATCCCGGCCCGGAGGGCCGAGTGTCATATCCCATTCGACTCAGTTCGTCGAGATCGGAAAAAGTCTGTCTGTGTGTGTATGTGTGTATGTATGTGTGTGTGTATGTGTGTGTATGTGTGTGTGTGTATGTATGTGCGTATGTGTCAAATAATGTCACTCATTTTTCTCAGAGATGGCTGGACCGATTTGCCCAAACTTAGTATCAAATGAAAGGTGCAACCTTCCCATCGGCTGCTATTGAATTTTGGATCGATCGGAATTCTGGTTCCGGAATTACGGGTTTCAGAGTGCGGCCACACAGAAATTTCTCATAAAAACTATAGGAAAAATTAAAAATAGAATTTTTATTTTTGATGCTAAATGTATTCAAGGTGCATAAAACGTCGAGATTTGATGCAAACACGAAAAAAATTTGACGAAGATTCACTTTTGTGGATTTTGCACATTTTTGCCTTTCTCATATAGAAAGGTTATGCAATCACTCTGAAAAACGTCAACCTAATCCCGGCCCGGAGGGCCGAGTGTCATATCCCATTCGACTCAGTTCGTCGAGATCGGAAAAAGTCTGTCTGTGTGTGTGTATGTGTGTATGTATGTGTGTGTATGTGTGTGTGTATGTGTGTGTGTGTATGTTTGTGCGTATGTGTCAAATAATGTCACTCATTTTTCTCAGAGATGGCTGGACCGATTTGCCCAAACTTAGTCTCAAATGAAAGGTGCAACCTTCCCATCGGCTGCTATTGAATTTTGGATCGATCGGAATTCTGGTTCCGGAATTACGCGTTTCAGAGTGCGGCCACACAGAAATTTCTCATAAAAACTATAGGAAAAATTAAAAATAGAATTTTTATTTTTGATGCTAAATGTATTCAAGGTGCATAAAACGTCGAGATTTGATGCAAACACGAAAAAAATTTGACGAAGATTCACTTTTGTGGATTTTGCACATTTTTGCCTTTCTCATATAGAAAGGTTATGCAATCACTCTGAAAAACGTCAACCTAATCCCGGCCCGGAGGGCCGAGTGTCATATCCCATTCGACTCAGTTCGTCGAGATCGGAAAAAGTCTGTCTGTGTGTGTATGTGTGTATGTATGTGTGTGTATGTGTGTGTATGTGTGTGTGTGTATGTATGTGCGTATGTGTCAAATAATGTCACTCATTTTTCTCAGAGATGGCTGGACCGATTTGCCCAAACTTAGTATCAAATGAAAGGTGCAACCTTCCCATCGGCTGCTATTGAATTTTGGATCGATCGGAATTCTGGTTCCGGAATTACGGGTTTCAGAGTGCGGCCACACAGAAATTTCTCATAAAAACTATAGGAAAAATTAAAAATAGAATTTTTATTTTTGATGCTAAATGTATTCAAGGTGCATAAAACGTCGAGATTTGATGCAAACACGAAAAAAATTTGACGAAGATTCACTTTTGTGGATTTTGCACATTTTTGCCTTTCTCATATAGAAAGGTTATGCAATCACTCTGAAAAACGTCAACCTAATCCCGGCCCGGAGGGCCGAGTGTTATATCCCATTCGACTCAGTTCGTCGAGATCGGAAAAAGTCTGTATGTGTGTGTGTGTATGTGTGTATGTATGTGTGTGTATTTTTTTTTTTTTTTGAGAGCAGTAAAAAAAATTTCAGAAAAACCCTGAGTGAGGAAAAATGTACAAAAACCCCATTGTCAGGGAACGGGTTTGGGCTGCCATCACCCGACCCGCTAAAAACCACTGCTCTTGCCCGGAACCTGATTCCTCCCCGGCACTACCTTACGGCATTACTTCGGGGAGGGGTTTTTATGTGCATAGCACGCACTCTAATTCAACTGCTTACTAGTTCGTTTCTTCCGTAGGGTGACAGCCCCACTCCTCTACACACCACCAATTCTATACCATCCACACAGACTGGCAAGCTCTGCATGGCAGTTGGGAAGCTGGCTGTGAGTCGAGGCTTAGTACTCCTCCCCTACGAGTACAGTCTGAGCGGCAAACTTCTGACTGTCTATTTCACCGAGCCCTGCGGCTCGCTTGTGCCGGTTAGCACCGCAACTCCCTTCTCGCACCATTCAACGCCGTTTACTCTTTGAGCACCAGACTTGTTCGCGAACTACTCGGTCTAGTCCCCGACGATGGACCTAGCCTACTCCGACGGAGAATTCCCCGGCGAGAGAAGTTCTCCCGAAACCGAGCCAACCAACCAGATGTCGAGGTCAGTTCGGCGATTCCGGTGGAGCAGAGCGTCCGGTTCGCTGATGCCCCGACAACCTGCGACTGGTGGTATTTCGTCGCGGTCTACTCAGTCTAGTCCCCGGCGGTGGATCTAGCTTACGCCGACGGAGAGTTCCCCGGCGAAGGAGGCTCCCCCGGTACCGATTCTTCTTTTGTTTTAGCACCACAATTTCATGAGCTCTTTGGCTTCCTCTCGTTCCGTTTCGCCCGATCTACTCGATCTAGTCCCCGGCGGTGGATCTAGCCTACTCAACGGGCCATACAGTAGGTGCTGAGGTCTATCCGGCGATTCCGGTTGGAGCGAAACTTCCGGTTCACCGGCGCCCCAGCGACTCACTGCTAGCTCTGCGACGCGGTCTACTCGGTCCAATCCCCGGCGGTGGATATAGCCTACTCACGAGCTACCCGGAAGGATGTCGAGGTCGGTTCAGCGATTCCGGTGAAGCTTGACGTCCGGTTCCCAGGCGCCCCGACGACCCAACTCGGTGCTACATCACGCACTACTCAACTGGTCCCCGGCGGTGGACCTAGTCTACACAGTTGGAGAGTTCCCCGGCGGCGGAATTTCTCTCGAAACCCGATTTGCGGTTTCTTGTTGGTCTCTACGCCACTTCCTCTGCAACTCGGAGAGTATGCTCGAGACCACTCTGTTGACAGCGTCCCAGGTATGTTCGTCACGGCACATCTCTTCGACGATATTGTCCGCTGTCATACCAGGTATACCCCTACGAACTTCTTCGAATCTAGGGCATTCGAAGACCGCGTGTTCCCGGTCGGGCAAAGGGGTGACGAAGCATGTCCAAACCGATGCAAGTACTACCGGAAGCATCCGTGCCCGGACAAAAACTGCGTCAAATGGAAGTTCACCTCTCCATGCTTCCTATGTACCCAGGCCGATACATTTGGGATGAGTCGGTGGGTCCACCTTCCTTTCTCCGCGTTGTCCCACTCCTATTGCCATTTAGCCAACGAGTCCGCTCGAACCTGTCTCCTAGCGTTACGTGCATTTCTCCGCTGATAGCATTCCACGTCCTCCGCCAGGGTAATGCAGATGGGGATCATCCCGGCGATAACGCATACTGCCTCCGACGATATTGTTCTGTAGGCACTCGCGACTCGTACGGCCATCAGTCGGAATGTCCTGTTTAGCTTTTCACGGTTCCGCTTGGTTTTCAGCGCAGCACTCCAGGCAGGAACCCCATATCGGAGTATCGATGACGAAACAGTAGATAGCAGACGTCTCGTGCTGCTTCTCGGACCGCCGACGTTTGGCATGATTCTCGCTATTGCATTCGTTGCCTTCGCCGACTTTTCACAGGCGTAATCAACGTGGTTGTTGAAGCTCAACCGGTCGTCGATTATAACTCCCAATTGCTTCAATGCACGTTTCGATGCAATCACGTGCCCTCCGACGTCGATCTGCATCCGTTGGACCGATCTGCAGTTACTGACCAACAACACCTCCGTCTTGTGGTGAGCTATTTGCAGCTTGACCCCGTTCATCCAGCTCTCGATCGCGTCTATTGTCTCCGTCACCGACACCTCCACTTCTTCAAGTGTCTCACCCATCACCGTTAGTGACACGTCGTCCGCGAAACCTACGATTTTCACTTTCCTAGGCAGCTGCAGCGTTAAGACCCCATCGTACATCCCGTTCCAAAGGGTTGGACCGAGAATGGATCCCTGAGGAACGCCCGCTGTGACGCGCAATGACTTCTGTCCTTCGCTCGTCTCGTACAGTAGCACTCTGCTCTGAAAGTAGCTCTTCAGGATCTGGCACAGATAGTCGGGAACCCTCATTCTATGCAGCGCTGCAGCGATGGTTTCCCAGCTGGCACTGTTGAACGCGTTCTTCACATCTATCGTAACCACAGCGCAGTATCGATCTCCTCTTCGCTTCTGTTTAGATGACTTCTCGGCACTCTCGAGCACTATCCGAATTGCATCCACTGTCGATGCTCCTTTGCGGAAACCAAACTGCATCTTGGACAGTCCGCGCTCACCTTCCGTGAATTTCGTCAACCTGTTAAGAATGATCCTTTCCAGGAGTTTTCCGAGTGTATCCAGCAGGCATATGGGTCTGTACGAGGTCGGGTCGCCAGGTGGCTTCCCTGGCTTCGGCAGCAACACCAGCTTCTGGACCTTCCACATTTCGGGGAAGTTGCCTTCATTTAGGCACTTCTGCATCACTATCCTGAACATGTCCGGATATGCCAGGATCGCAGCTTTCAGTACCACGTTTGGTATTCCATCCGGACCAGGGGCTTTCTTTGGTTTTAGGCGCTTCGATGCTTCTACTAGCTCGTCGTTAGTCACTTGCCGATCCATGTTTGTTCCTTCTTCCTCGCCGTGCGGTGACGGTGGCCATATAGTTGGGTCGTGCTTCGGGAAAAGACCCTCGACGATTATCTTCAGCTTGCTCGGACACATTTCGGCTGGCGTCGTCGGCCCTTCATTTTCGCCATCACGACTCGGTATGCGTCACCCCAGGGATTGGCGTCTACTTCTCGGCATAGCTCCTTGTGGCACTCTGACTTGCTAAGTCTGATCTCCCGTTTTAGAGCGGCCCTAGCTTCCCGAAACGATGCCTTATGCTCTTCTCTATCTGGTTCCGACCTTGCTCTTTGGGCCCGCCTTCTGGCTCTCAGACAAGCAGCGCGTAACGTACTAAGCGTCTCGTTCCACCAGTAAGCTGGACGCCGTTTGTTGCGTGGTTCCAGTTTTCGCGGCATTGTGGCGTCACAAGCCGCCACAATCCTTCTTGTTAGGTCAGCCGCATCCACGTTCTCGATCCCGCCGTTCGGCCGAAGTGCCTCAACAAAGAGGTCTTTGTTGAAGGCTTTCGTCTTCCACTTTCGTTCGCCGGTCACTCTTCTCTGTACTGCCGCGGGGTTCCGTTGGCCGATACGGTAGCGAATCTCCTGGTGGTCACTATGCGTATACGTTTCGCATACTCTCCAATCCATGTTCGCCGTCAATGAGGGACTACAGAATGTGACGTCTATGATGGACTCCCTCATGTCTCTCCGAAATGTACTAACAGAGCCTTCATTGCACAATCGTACGTCTAACTTCGCTAGAGCTTCCTGCAGGATACACCCTCTTGTGTTGGTTACTCTACTGCCCCATTCCACAGCCCAGGCGTTGGAGTCACCACCAATGACTACCGGCTTCCGATCGATCAACTGCTCGGTTAACTGCTCCAGCATTAGGCTGAACTGCTCTACTGTCCACCTTGGGGGAGCGTAACAGCTACATACGAAGATGCCGTTGATTTTGGCTATCACGAAACCCTCATAGGAACGTTCTACCACTTCTTGGATAGGGAATCTTCCCATTACTTGTATCGCTGCGGTTCCTGATCTATCCGCCACCCAGTTACCGTTATTAGGGGGGACTTGATAAGGCTCTGCGATCAAAGCGACATCGCACATAGTTTCTGTCGTAGACTGCCACAACAGTTGCTGTGCGGTATCACAGTGATTCAGGTTTATCTGGGTCATCTCCATCACCGTTGGCCTGCAGTCGCCTTCTCTTACGCTGGGCATTTAAAGCCACCCGTCTGATGGTCGTTTCCTTCCGCTGGGGTGCAAAGCAAGCACTTCGGCATCTGCGTGCAGTCTCTCGCAAGATGGCCCGTCTCTCCGCATTTCCAGCACATCCCGGATCTGTCCGGGCCTTTGCAAGCCCCTGCTAAATGTCCAAAGCCTAAACATTTGAAGCATTTCTCTGCTTGTTTGTTTACTCGTGGGGTGGCTCTCAGTAGGCATCTCGACCATCCAACTGTAACCTTACCTACCTCCAGTGCCTTGTCTGCAGCGGTTACCGGTAAACGTATCATCGCTATCTGCGTTCCTCCGTATCCCTTCCTTAACCGGATCGTCATGTGCACCTCGCCCAGTTTGCACTGCTGCTTCATAGCACCTCTCAGCTCGTCTTCCGTCGTTATTTCGTCGAGGTCTTTGCACACGATTACCATCTCCGGGCTTAAGGCTTTAACTTCTGCCTTTCCGCCCATTGATTTAGTTATAGTCTCCTGCAAGGCAGAGCTACTAGTCGTAGTATTCTTCTTAAGCTCGAGGAGCATCTCATTTTTTTGGGTACGCCTGACTCTTAACACGTTTTCCCCCAAATCTTTCAGCTCCGGGTCCTCTCTGACCTTTTTGAGCAGTGCTGCGTACGTAGTCTCGTCATTTGCTTTGACGAGCACGGCTTCTCCCTTAGGCGCCTTCTGACGAGCCGAGGGTTTTGATTTCCTCTTCTGCTCCCCTTTTCGCTCCTCCTTCTTTTTTTGCTGTTTCCCGCGTTTCTCCTTCCGACCTACAACGGTGCTCCAGCTTTCACCCTGTAAGGTGGCGTCCTTTTCTTCGGCAGCAACAGCATCCTCGAGCGTCTGCCTCTTTGACCCGCCTGGTCTTTCTTCTCCTGGTGAGGATCTTGTCCTCTTTGGATTTATGGGAACTGGCGTGTTCTCCACTCCAATCTGCCTCTCCTTACCCTGTTTCGGAGGGGCTAGGAGGACAGTGGCCTTAGCCGACGCGGATGCTCGCTCAGCTGAATCTGCCCTCTGCGTTGCCGTATCGTACTCTTTCACGGCAGACAGTAGCGCCTTCCGGATTTTGATGACCATCTCCTTAATGTCTTTGTGGACATTGTTTCTCATGTCCACGAACTTGTGGAGCTCCTCCACCAAGTGCCTCGCTACCACTACCTTTGGCGTTTGTGGGGTGTAGCTCCTTCCGCTCTGCTCCGGCTGTTTTTGTTGCTGCTGTTGCTGTTGCTTCGGCTTCCCCTCCTCCTGCTCTTGCTGGGTGACTTCAGCTACTATTGGTGGTGGTGACCTCACCAACCCACCTCTGGCAAACGGATTTGCCGTGCCTGCTCCATTTATATCGGTTGCTTGTTGTTTCTCCATTTTATTTTATTGGGTCCCAACTCCGGGCCGCTATCTCCACTCGCTGCACATAGTCGCCTCTCGCGATCCCATGATTATCTATGCTGCCGAAAAGCAGCAGTGAGGTCATGCAAGGGTTGACACCATCTCTCATGGGGAGTAGTGTTCAGAGCCGGATCGGCGTAAATCGGGAATGCTTCAACCGAACCTAGTACCACCAACCAAATGATGGCGAGTTTCGAACGTACCCGGAGACCTGCCAGGGTTTTGTTGGAACGGAGGCAGCCATGCTGTTAGCCCACTCGCCATTTCAAGTCGGTGTCATCCTTCCTTACTCAGGGAGTAGAACAGCACGCCTGTCAGCCCTAAGTCGCCATCCTTTTCGTCATCCGTGTCCTGTCCGTTGCCGTTCGCCATGGCCAGTATACCATAATCAAGATGTTACTGGCGTCGATCCTGATGTGCCGGTTGGCACTCCGGTTGGGCTAGAGTGCTTTTATTGCCCAGATCTTAGATTATTGGAATCTTAGGATCTTAGCAGAAGCGGCACAGACTCGCTTCGTCGGAGCTGCTTTCGGAGTTATGGCTTTTTTTAGAGGTTCAGAAGAGCCCAATCTTAGCCCCACCATATCCTAGCAAAACTCCCCAACTCGCAGTAGGGCTGTGGGGGGGGGGGTTCGTTAGGCCCCTAGACTCCTGTCCTTCCTGTCCCTGCTGCCCCCAGTATGTGTGTGTATGTGTGTGTGTGTATGTATGAGCGTATGTGTCAAATACTGTCACTCATTTTTCTCAGAGATGGCTGGACCGATTTGCCCAAACTTAGTCTCAAATGAAAGGTGCAACCTTCCCATCGGCTGCTATTGAATTTTGGATCGATCGGAATTCTGGTTCCGGAATTACGGGTTTCAGAGTGCGGCCACACAGAAATTTCTCATAAAAACTATAGGAAAAATTAAAAATAGAATTTTTATTTTTGATGCTAAATGTATTCAAGGTGCATAAAACGTCGAGATTTGATGCAAACACGAAAAAAATTTGACGAAGATTCACTTTTGTGGATTTTGCACATTTTTGCCTTTCTCATATAGAAAGGTTATGCAATCACTCTGAAAAACGTCAACCTAATCCCGGCCCGGAGGGCCGAGTGTCATATCCCATTCGACTCAGTTCGTCGAGATCGGAAAAAGTCTGTATGTGTGTGTATGTGTGTATGTATGTGTGTGTATGTGTGTGTGTATGTATGTGCGTATGTGTCAAATAATGTCACTCATTTTTCTCAGAGATGGCTGGACCGATTTGCCCAAACTTAGTCTCAAATGAAAGGTGCAACCTTCCCATCGGCTGCTATTGAATTTTGGATCGATCGGAATTCTGGTTCCGGAATTACGGGTTTCAGAGTGCGGCCACACAGAAATTTCTCATAAAAACTATAGGAAAAATTAAAAATAGAATTTTTATTTTTGATGCTAAATGTATTCAGGGTGCATAAAACGTCGAGATTTGATGCAAACACGAAAAAAATTTGACGAAGATTCACTTTTGTGGATTTTGCACATTTTTGCCTTTCTCATATAGAAAGGTTATGCAATCACTCTGAAAAACGTCAACCTAATCCCGGCCAAATTTTTTTTTCGACTCGCTTAAGGTTTCTGGATTTTAACAGGGGCGTAGTTGATGGTTTACGGAGAGGGGTTACACTCCCCCTCTACTGTTTACTCCCCTCCTTTAAAAATCTCCTTAAATCACCCCTCAGACCACCACCTCATACCCCTCCTTTTCTAACCCATCATCTTTAAACCACCACTATATTACAAAGCATACCAATTTAAGCTGGGGAGTCGTTCGTTCATGGGACTTTCGCCCTCCTCACATACCCATCGCCGCATGACAAAATGAGTTAGCAAGCAGATAACATTGATCTAATGCTGATTAGGCTAATGGAGTATGATATTTTTTTGTTTCAAGTGTTTCACCGTCGACACGTAGCTCATCAAGTTCGTGGCTGGCATGCCATTGTGTATAAGTGCAAAGTGTACTAAGAATGTAATGGACATTTCCACAATTATGTTGAACATAAAAAGCCTCCGTGCCATAGTTTAGAGAAATGAGAAAGGCACAATTGCACCGCTAGGTGGATTAAAACAGGTTTTTTTATTTCGACTATGTTAGTCAAATTTTCTTTTTTACGTTTTAACGGCATGCAATTAGCTAGAGATTACTGGGTAGGGAAAGTTATGAAACTTAGAGCCATAGTACTCAAGTGAGAGCAAGGATGTGAAGTAAACAGATCGGAAAGCTAGAAGTGGCAGGGTCATTAGAACAGGCTTAATATCATGCGGGCTTAATTTTTGCCTTCTGATAATGAAGGTCGAGTTTAGGCAGAATAACTACGAATCACCCGAGTTCACTATCATGTGTCCTGATAAAGGTAGACGTATCTATCTTTACCTCTGATCTTCCAAATCTACCTACAGGCTGTAAAAAGTCACCTTTCTGTGATGATACTAGCATCTCAGCCACTGGTAGGAGTCTTCGTATTATCTGCAGTCGACTGCAACGAGGCTTAAATATTTTCAATGATTACCTGAAAAAAATGTAAAATTTCCACTAATGCCACAAAAACACAATTGATTGTGTTTCCGCATAAGCCAAGAGCTTCTTCTTTTAAACCAAATAATAACCATATTATTAAATTTAAAGGTTTGAATTTAACGTGGTCAGATCAAGTTAAATACTTGGGTTTGATTTACGATAAAAAACTCACTTTTAAGGATCACATTGAAGGAATCCAAACAAAATGCAACAAATATATAAAATGTTTATACCCTATTATAAATAGGAACTCTAGGCTCTAATTTATAAACAAATATTTAGACCGGCAATGCTATATGCAGTGCCAATCTGGGCAAGTTGTTGTGCTACTAGGAAGAAAACGCTTCAAAGGAGTCAGAATAAAATTCTGAAAACGATTTTGCAGCGTCCTCCCTGGTTTAGCACAAATGAGTTGCACAGACTCGCAAACATAGAAACATTAGAAATTATGACGAACAGTATCATAAGCAACTTCCGACAAAAATCGTTGCAATCTTCAATTGCAACGATTAGCTCTCTTTATAGTTTATAAGTTAGTTTATAAGATTTGTTTAGCTCCTTATTCACAAGACAAGTAGGTTTAAAACATCCTACTGAAAAAAAACAACTGCGAAAGCATATTATATCTTAATAATAATTAACCGAATCATGTAAACAATAGGGATGGAAAGTCACACTTCTGGCTGAACACCCAATATACTAAATTAGAAATGTAATGCAAACAAAACAATACAATATAATATAATATAATATAATATAATATAATATAATATAATATAATATAATATAATATAATATAATATAATATAATATAATATAATATAATATAATATAATATAATATAATATAATATAATATAATATAATATAATATAATATAATATAATATAATATAATATAATATAATATAATATAATATAATATAATATAATATAATATAATATAATATAATATAATATAATATAATATAATATAATATAATATAATATAATATAATACAATACAATACTCTATGAAATAACAGAATATACTATAAAATAGTATAATACGATATACTATAACTCCACATCGACTCTTCAAAAAGGCTAATACGATTTGTACACAAACTTTCGTTATGGTTGCTTCTCTTAATTTACCGCAATTTCAACACAAAATAATTGAAATTGCTTCTACGAAGGATAAAGATTATGATTAACGCATATTTTTCATGAAATTCCATTCTGCAGTAGAATAATGAGCGAAGCAAGTTTGTTTGCAAAAAACTCTTCAGCCCCTCTGACAAACCAATATTGAATAGTAATTGTATCCATTTCATCAGCCTAAAATAAACAAAATAAACATGGGCTGATACAGATGGGCATATGTAATAGAAATGCATGCACCGTAATAGTATACAGCGCTGTTCGAAAAAATAGCAGCGCTAATATTTTTTAGTGTGTAGTCGTGAATACTCGCATATGCGCTACTCTCCAATAACATTGTCTCTGTTCGTAAGTGACGTATAGAATGAAGAGTAAAACGTGAGACCTATTTGAATCATTGACTTATTGTTTACAAAATAGAGCTGTCATTTCGGAAGGAAGTCGATATAAAGCTGTTCGCAAAAATAGCAGCGATTCCACAAGAAGTTTTAAATCGCCAAAGTTTTAAAGATTTTCAATTAAATAAATATAATCTTTTCGGTATGATATACCTACACATAAAATAAGTCCGAAATTATAAATTCACATGCTACAATTTTTCAGGATCATGGGTCGTAAGCACTGTACCGTCGAGGAACGAAATCTCATCAAACGGTTGATCGCTAGTGGCAAAACATACCGCGAAGTGCAGGAACTTTTGCAGTGTTCTGCAAAAAAAAATAAACAATGCATTGCACATGACCAACAAAAATGAAACTAGGGGTAGAAAGCGAGCAACATCCGCACAAACTGATCACCAGATAGTTCGGATGACAAAACAACATCCGTTTATGTCTTCGAGAGAGTTTAAAAAGACTTGGATCTCTCTATTGCAACGTCAACAATTAGGAAACGATTAATTGAGACAAATTTGCACGCAAGAAGTCCGAGAAAAGTACCACTACTTACCTCACGGCATCTACGCAATCGTCTGAACTTTGCCAAAATTCATGTCGATTGATCCGTCCAAAAATGGCGCAACATTTTGTGGACTGATGAGAGTAAAGTGATCAATGTTGCAAATATTCTTCGCCGAACTAGTTCATTCGTTCATCATCGATGCGATATTCGTCGTGTAATTCACCCATGCCTCGAATAACGCCGCGCCGTTCGTCACACGAAAGCACAGAATCATCGAAAATGAATAATACAAACAAACAAAAAATCCGATTCTGATGACTGCTGTTCGCTGCTTGTTCGCATCGTTGTTTGTTGAATTTAGCCATTCATGCAATGTTCATCTTCACGTATCGTTCGGATCGGCACACGAATGGCTTAGGTGATAATCGCCACTAGCCATTCTTCGCTAAGGATTCTTCGTTCTTCATTCCTCCTGCATTGCGACCAAGAAAAACAAATTTCTTGTTCATTGGTGGAAGGGTCAGAGCTTCATGACTGAAGTGGTGCAGAAATGCTTGCTATGTTCGGAATAGGATGACTTTTGCTATAAACAACAATTAGTATTACATAATGATTATTTGCTGATGTTTTTTTTTATCAGATTTGAAACGGGAAGCTGCGTAAGCAAAGCAAAACAAATCAATTACATATGTAAATCTGCGGATGTCTCGCGGGCGAAAACCGAATCAACACAATTATGAATCTACATAGTAGACTATTGGTACTTCAAATAACTTTTTTTCTAATTATGAAATCAACACTGGGTGATAGTTTCCTTGAATCTACGTTTAATGATTTTCTTAGGACCATTTGGCACAAATAGCAACCGTAAGACGAAATACTCTTATATAATATAATTTCTATATCTATAGAAGTATTATCAAGCCACAAGTTTTTGACAAATCCATGCATTTCGATTTCAACCAAACTTAGCAAATATTAAACTTTTTGCCAAAACTGAACTGGTTAGTCTTATACCCTAGTATCAATTGAGGTTTTATCGTACTTTTATAGCCACTCATAACATTTAAATTGCACTTGTAGCGTGCTATAAAACTTCAATTGTTGCTGGTAAACATAAGTTTTTGTACCATGAAAGACTATTCTTTAGCTTAAATAGCAGCTAATATGGTTTTAATTTCAGCAAAATTTAGCATGTTTTCAATAAAGTTGTACAACAAAGCATTACAGAAAAAAATGCTGAATATGTATATCTTACTTGACATGACATCAAGAAATAAAATTTGGATATATTCTATTAAGGGGCTACACCACTGTAGAGCACGCCAAATATGTCATGAAAATGGACACAAAATTAATTAAAAAAGCTAAGCAATAAAAAAAATCCTACGTACGTCGCTGGAGAAATCAATTTTGAATATACTGTGAAAATTTCCAAGCGTTCAAAAATCATTTGTTCGAGTTACATTTGCGGCTTCGAGAAAAACACGGTTAAAGTTGTCAGTACACACGAGATATACATAAGAGGCATTGCGGTAGAATGGAAAATCTGAATATTTATGTATTGTTTGCGTCTTCCATGTTTTGGGAGATGATTTTTAACATTCTAAAGCCATTTTTGACTAATAAATTGAAAATCGACTTTTTTTTATTCTACAGTGCTGTGACACTTTAAAACCGTTTTTAGATAAATTTAGTAATTATTATTTAACATAAATGTAATCTCTGGACATATTAAAAATATTTTAGAGCGCATGAGATGTTTAAGGACACCAACCACTAAACTATTTTCATTTGAAAGTTATAAGAACTTCGTCATCTTCGAATAAAGTGCCTGAAAGTGAAACCTGTTTTTTCCATAAAGAATATACGACTTTTTAGAAAAAAATGGCCTGAAAATGCCAAAACAATTTTTTTATATGTTGCAATATTCATTCAAAATCCTATATAAAAAGTGTTCATAATTTTTTCACGGAACAAACTAGAGTCTAGGGAATCAATATGTCAAGACATATCAATCCTCTAGGCCAGATTTTTAAAGGCAAAATTTTTCTTCGAAAACTTCAAAATTTCTTTTGTGGAGAATATGAGAAATGGACGTTAAAAATATCAATATTTTCCAATATCGCTCAAGTGTTCTACAAGTCATGACATACTATGAAGTTGAACGGAAATAAGCTTTGCTTGCCATAATCAGTGCTACTGGAATATTAAACAGAAATATTTTTAATGAAAAAGTGTTCATAACAGTTTCATAAATAAATTCAAAATGTCTAGCGTGAAAATGCGTTCCGCGATATGCTTTTTTTTTAAACGACTTATTTTGATCAGAAATGTGTTGATTATCTTGAAGCTTGCGTTACTAAATTTGATCAAGTTGTTTATTTTAAGTGGGCGAAATTTAAATGTAAAATTGATTGGAACTTGGTACTTCTAGCATATTTCGAAAATGTACGAAAATTTAATTGCTCTGACGATAGAGTAGGGGAACATGGGGAGACTTGACTAAGTGTAAGATTCTACATTTGGCTATAACGTATTCTCTTTGGTTTTTAATTTTTTTAAAATATTTTTATGCTTGTTTCGATCCCTTAAGGTAATTATAAATGTTTGAAATGGAAAATACTTTCATCATAGAAAATATTTTGCTCGGGGCCGCCGTACACTAATTACGTAAGGCTTTTTTAGAACTATTCAACCTCGCCCTCCCCCCAGATGAGAGTTCGTATGATTTTGGTGAACTCCCTCTCCCCCTACATAAGATTTTATCTTACTTTGTGTAATTTTAAATCATATTGTTAATTCATTAAATTATTCGATAGCGAACACGATACTTATTGAATTATTAAAAGAGAACTCAGGACAAAATTTAACTACACACCAAAAAATTATAAATTTTATCATTGACGTAATTGCAAACGTGACACAATTTAACAAACCGTAATTCATGAAATGACTAAATATTAAACATCACCGTGTTCCATTTAATTTTACATGAAACATATTTTCCATGCGCAATGACATAAAATTACACTTACTGTCATACAGAACAAACGCCATATGTGGAGTAAAATTACATGATTTACGAAATTCAATGTCATGTAAAATTAAAATCAAACGTACAACTAAGTCATTTTTGATGCTCGTATATGTCAGGATCAGGAGACGTAAATTTATACGATTTTTTCTAAGTGTGTGTATAATCATCTGTAGAAATTTCATTTGCATCCTAATCTCGCCCAGTAGAAATTTCAGAATAAATTTTAAGAGATATTTAGAAACTCCGATTTGTTCCACATAATTTGCTTCGCTATATTCCACTTCCTTTGAATCTATTTTTTGTGATGTAGAACTCAAAAGAATTTATAACCTCTTCTGGTGTGAATTTGTTCGGAGTTTCAACTATAACGCTTATCGTACGCATAGTTCCGACATAGCTATCTTCGAATTTTCTTGAAGTAAAATACAGTTCACACTCTGGAACTATACAGCCAACAAGTTCTTTGACAATCACATGACAGAAAAATTTTCATATACCTTGCGGGTTTGAAGCGAAAGTTTGAAACGAAGGATGTTGGTCTACCAACACGAATGGTCTCAACACTTCTTAACTCGTAAAGCAGATTGTGACTCCAGTTCCCGATCAGAACAATGTACCACCAAGAGTCAAGAAATTTCTGTAACTGCTCCAAAACCATCGACAATTAAGCCGCCCCTTACGTTGGCAACAATAAATTCCATAACTAATTTAACAATCATATTTTGTCGCTGCAAAACACTTCAATTTGAGGTCTGCGTTTCCATGACCATGATGTACAGTATGTGCTCATTTTGTTTGATATATAAAATGTTCATGGCACAAATAAGAAATAGTTTCTTTTCTTATGAGAAGAATATTTTTCTTATCGATTTCATTTTTCATGCATGTTTTATGATATTACTTAAGAAAGGACAAACCTTCCCTCCCCCAGGTGAGAATTGGTAAGATATTTTGAAACACCCACTCCCCCCATATGTCCTTACGTAATTAGTGTATGACCCCTAATTAATAAATTTGCGTTAAATGATGTATTTTTTATCAAACTGTGGTACCTACTGTTAATGTTAACCACGTCACAAAAAATCTCACCTTAAACATCAATCTAACTTTATAGCACTAGTTAACAAAGTTAGCAGTCATGGTTGAATTCGTGAGATGTGCACATGCAATGTAATCATTATAGCTAATCCCTAGAAGGGAATGCATTAAAAAATCGAAATTCAACAATTTTATATTTTTTGTTGGTATCGAAGGATCTCGACAATATGGAGTAAAATAATTACAGCACGTTTTTTATGCCAAGTCTTCCCCGATGGGGGAACAAGAAGTAATATTTGTATTGTCCATATTACACCCACAACACACTGTTCATTCTACAGCTAATTTATTTTTAAACAACCGTGCTGATTAAGCGAATTCGTCGTGATACTAGCAAAACATGCGCAATAGGTTAAATTATTGTGATATAACACCATGAGCAGATTAAAATCAAAACTTCATCCAAAAGAATTTTGTTTTGCTTATGCCGAGTTTTATCACCAAACATGGGTTCAATCTCCTTTGAATACTTGACACACAAGGCTTCTATTAAGATTGTACTATATTTAACAAATATTGCCTTGATTCGGCTGTTAATTTAACCCATAGTTTTGTACTGAAGAACCAGTAGCGCATTGGCTTGTTCCGAAAAGTACAACGCATCAGAATAAAAATATATTTCTTCGCGAGCCATCATTCTGCGAAGATAAAATTGAAGTCATCTTCGCCAATAGTTGTAAGCGATCATCGCTATGGTGAGGAATGGTTTGCTGATTCGTTTATTCGTCATTCGCTTCATAGCTTCCTCGTGCAGTTCATTCGGTCGTTCGATGAGTAGCAAGGCAAGAGCGTATGGATAAGGCATTCGGGTAAACACGGATTGGCAGTCGGATTCATTCGTGGATGAATATCAACAGCAAGTTGAATATAACAGCGAAGAACGATGTTGGACGAATGCAGGTGATTCATATTCACCGTGCTTCGTCGCGATGAAGATTCTGAAGCAACATTGAAAGTGATATTGTTTGGCTCAGGATGTAAGCGTCAGTGTGTTAGACGACCACCAGGTGCTGAATTTTTACCACAATACACGATGAAAACTGTTAAACATGGCGGTACGAAAATTATGGTTTGGGGATGCTTTTTGTACAATGGTGTGGGCCCATCTAACGTATCCCAGGCATCATGAATGCAGTCGGTTACGTGGAAATTCTGCAAAATGTCATGTTGCCTTACGCCGAAAAGGATATGCCCCTGAAATGGATCTTTCAGCAGGATAATTATCCGAAACATACCAGCAGACAAGCAAAAGCATGGTTCCAAGAAAACATTGACGTAATGGATTGGCCAGCACAGTCACCTGATTTAAATCCAATTGAGAATTTGTGGGGAGATATCAAAAAGGCAGTTTACGACGCTTTGCCTTCACATACTGAGCAACTATGGGCCGTAGTTCGCCGTTCATGGTCTGAAATACCTACCACAAGGTGTCAAAATCTGGTGGACTCCATGCCTCGACGATGTGCAGCGGTGATACAAAATAAGGGTTATACTACAAAGTACTAATGTTAACTTTAAGTTTCTAACTGAAAATATTTTATTTTTGCTCTTTATTATTTTATTTTTATTTTCGAAGTTTTGTGCTGCTATTATTTCGAACACTAACAAAATGAATTTTTGAGTCTGATAACAAATTATTGTTTCTCGCGAATCAATTTAAAGGAATTGTTAAAGTATCTTTATATTACAATAAAAAATTCATGAGGAAGTTTTTGAGAAGTAAAACATGCATATAAATCACATTATACGTGAAAAGACCTTTCGCTGATATTATTTGGAACAGCACTGTATGTAATAGAAATACATGCGCCGAACCCAAACGAACCGCACACATCCACACAAGTCAGCCGTAAATACGAGCGAAAGGCACGCACAAGGCAAAATGTGTCCACGCTAGCGATGCCATGATAGAGAAAAAATACGTCGATGCCAAACTTCAGTGTGACGCGCTTTCTGAGACGTGTCTGACTGTGTAGGCTGAAATTAACACTTGCAAGGCACTAATAGTAAGCTACCTTCCCTGCCATGTGATACAGTATTGGTCTGCTTTATCTAAATATGTGTATCAAACACATACATATGTAATAAAATGTGAACGCATATTGCATATGTGATGATGCTCAGACTTCTTAATGCTCAAGTTACCTCAAGGCTTGGTAGTGTGCGTAAGAAAAATTGTGCTCAGCTTTGCCACCAGATTATCCATTTAAACCTTTTCAAAACTCAAAAAGAAGAATATCAGTCGATTTATTAGATCATCACGATTCAATTCATGCAAAATACCTGCTGGAAAAACCATCGGCTTAGGTGCTTTTGAAAAAGTGGCTGTGGTTTTTTCATTGCGCTGTTGTGCTGCGTACCCCAGCACGGTGTGGTAGTGTGACAAAAAATCACAGCCACTTTTTCAAAAGCACCATTTAACGAAGAGAGCACCGAACACCATACTCTTTCCTGGTCTGCGTCCGTTATGTTGTTGATGTATGTCCAGAATAACTGAATCAGGCCAAGCCAATAATCGCGTAATGAATGAAAAATAAAATCGCGCGTTTTGCTAGTGTGAAAATTTAGAAATATAATTAGGATTTAAAACTACTGCCTGAAGGATTACCTATGCGGTATCACACAACTATTATTATTTTTGTCGACCATTTTTCACCAGTGCCGTTTAATACGATCTCTTCCTTTCCTCCTCTTCCTTCGATTCGCTGCTTAAAAATCAAATTATCAATCCTGTTCTACTTACTCCTCTGCAAAAAATAGTTTTTTGTCTATACATAGTTATGAGCCATGGAGATATGATGATGATATCAGGGAGAGAATGAAGGAAGTATGTCTCCTCTCGTGTATACTAATACTATACTCTACCAATGAGAGAAAAAAATCAAGTTGCATAAAGCCCTGGGAGCAACACCTATCCCACCCGCCGCCCATCACACATACGTAGAGCTTGTCTCTTATGCATATGCTGATCTGTTAAAAATATCAGTGATGCGGATCCGAGCTTTAAGGTTCAAGTTAACTTTTTTGAGCATGTGTTAGTTTTGAACGCTGGGTAGTATGGGTAGGAAAAATTGTGTTCAGCTTTGCCACCGGATTATCCATTTAAACCTTTTCAAAACTCTAAAAGAAGAATATCAGCCGATTTATTAGATCACAACGATTCAAATCATACAAAATAGCTGCTGGAAAAACTATCGGTTTCGCTAAATGGTGCTTTTGAAAAAGTGGCTGTGATTTTTTGTCACACTACCACACCATGCTGGGGTACGCAACACAACAGTGCAATGAAAAAACCACAGCCACTTTTTCAAAAGTACCATTCAGCTAAGCCGATGGTTGATTCTTCTTTTTGAGATTTGAAAAGGTTTAAATGGATAATCTGGTGGCAAAGCTGAGCACAATTTTTCTTACGCACACTACCAAGCCTTGAGGTAACTTGAGCCTTAAGATGACACATGCGGTTATTTTCGTTTCTCAACAGGGGAAAATTTAATACTAAACAATGTAAATATTGTAACTCTTGACTTGAATTGAAAATAGTAATTCCATCATCCTTTGGCACACTCGTGGAGCGCCATTGATTTCCTGAGTTCATCAGCACTAAATATTCTACCGCACACAATTTATTCGCAATATTAAATATTGAATTTCGCGTCACACATACGGCAACACTACGATGTATTAATTTTCACAGCCACACTCAGTCCAGCGCACGTCAGGATGGCGTAGCACCGCTAATTTCTCGAACGAGGAAACAAACACATCTGAAGCGATTTAGAAATAACCTCTCATGACTGCTCTCCTAAGCGAACTGAACTTCGAAAGCTTTCAAAAAGTTACAAAATATTCCTAACTGAAAAATATTAGTTGGTAATTTGGTAGAAAATATTCCCAGTTGGACATGCGAGAAAAAAAAGTTTTTGAGAAAGTGTCTTATGAAACGGACTGTAGAAAAATTGATTGTGAATTTAGCCGGAAATCAAAAGAGATAGAAATACGATGTTGAAAAACGAATGATAGTGTAATCAGCCTAATTTGGACCCCTCCATATTTTGGACGCTTTTCATACATTTGTCTCCTTTACTGACAATTCCTCCAAATTCGTTTGGTTTGATGAAGCTAATTACATTCTCTGGGTTGTGTTTAAGTCTCAGTATCATTAGTTCATCTTGTTCTCCAAATTAATAAAAATTCACAGTTGAGAAAATGTCATCGAAAACGATTCATAATTCTACGATTGCCAAGAGGAATCGGGAGGAATAATTTTTAAATTGGATTTGATAGTACAATTCAATTGTTTTACATTTCTTATAAAAGAAATGTATAGAATTCGCTCAAACTTTCAAGATTTTTTTCCGAGGCCCGGAGGGTCAACTCGACGATTTGGGACAATGTCTCTCTCTCTCTCTCTGTGTGTGTGTGTGTGTGTGTGTGTGTGTGTGTGTGTGTGTGTGTGTGTGTGTGTGTGTGTGTGTGTGTGTGTGTGTGTGTGTGTGTGTGTGTGTGTAACGAACAAATTCTCATTCGTGTTTCACAGCAATGGCTGAACCGATCTTAACCAAACCAATTTTAAATGAAAGAACTAAAAAACAGTATGAACGCTATTAATTTTTTTTGATTCTGATGTTCAGTTTCCAAGATATGAATGTTTGAATGCGTGAAAATGGCGTTTTTTGCAGTTTTTTTGAATTATCTCCCGAAATTGACAATATAGATTAACCATTCATATGTTTTTAGACAGTTTTAACGAATACCTTTCGAACAAGCTATAGATTGTTGAAATCGGACTATTATCAAAAGAGATATTTAACATTAAATGCGGACGAAAGATTTTTATCATTTCCCATTGCCAGAAATAGGACCAAACACATGTAATCTATTATTAACGCCAAAACGGCTTATTTTAGGTCAATAGTATCTTCGGAGAATTTAATGGAGGCAATATGACCTTTCTTTTGGTATTGTGCTTTTGCTGATTAATCCCCCTATGAGTGAGATATTTTCACAAATTTTCTTGGAAGTGATTATATCGAAATGATGCCTTCAGCAAATTTGTAGCTCTTATTTTTGCGAATAACTTTACTGAAGACTTCAAATATCTATTTTGAATACTTTAAAAGTTATGGCTTGTTGTTTGTGGATTACTCTTTGTCGCCTATTTATTGTTCAATATAGTAATAATCCATTGAAATAAGCCAAACATTATTTCGATAAATCGAATTTTGTATTTCATTTTTCTATCTACAACCGCTAGAAATAATCACCGAACACTTCCAAGTTGTCTGGAAGGAACTTGATAACTTATCAGTACAAAAATGTTCATTTGTGCGAACCTTCTGACTGCATTTTTTCTAACTTATAACCATCGGATCGATCTGAAACATATCGGAAAATGAAAAGCGAAATAAATAACTCCAAGCAACGGCGTAGCCAAGAGAAGGTTTTGGGGTTTAACACCATACAACCACCACACCCAAAAAAAATATTGGATTGAAGTTGAAAATTTATTGATGCAGACTGATTTAATTCAATATTACAATAACAATTATTTGATCCGTACATTGATAACCTGTTGTTGTAAACATCATGAGGACTTTTGATAAATTGTCGAAATGGGGTCCTGATATGTAACTGATCTATTGGTCTTGATTTCACAGTTGTCTAATTCCATCAATATCAAATTCCTGCCTGGAAACATTCCAATAGAAAAGCTCGTTTTTGTAGAAATGTACTGTAATAAGGGTCTTTAGTTAATAGGAAGCGAAGTTAAAATTGATTTAATGTCTATGAAACATAGAACTGCTCACCAAAAAAATGCATAACTTTCAACATTGGCTAAAAATGTTTTTGCTTTTCTCATTCACTCTAAAATTCGTCAGTCTAATCCCGACCCGGAGGGCCGAGTGTCATACGCCAATCGACTGAGTTCGTCGAGATCGGAAAATGTCTGTGTGTGTATGTATGTGTGTGTATGTGTATATGTGGAAAAAATGTAACCTTTGTTAATCAGAGATGGCTGGATCGATTTGCATAAATGAAATGAAAAATTTCAAAATCAAATTTGTATTTTTGATGCAAAATGACTTTAAAATGCATGAAACATTGAGATGTTTGACAAAAATTGACTTTTTTGGACTTTGGTACATTTTTGCCTTTCTAATATAGAAAGGTTATGCAATCACTCTAAAAATCGTCAATCATACCGGCCCGGAGGGAGTATGCAGTGAGGGGTTGCTACTTTAAAATTAAAACTAGTTTAAAATTCTTGAAAATGTTCGGCAGGGCCTGGACCTCCCGGATCTTTCTCCATGATCCGCCGCTGGTTTCAAGCGATGTTTCAGTATCACATAGTATCACATAGTATCTCAAGATCGTGGCTGTCGATCCATTTTATGTATGTGCAAATCGTACTAAACATGTAATATTCATTTCCACCATTGTATTGAACATAACCAGCCATGGAATCGTAGTCTGGACAAATGAGACAAGCACAATTGCACCACTAGGTGGATTAAAACAGGTTTTTATTTTGGGAATGCGTCGAGTTGAGACGAAAACGTAATATGATTAATAACGAGGATAACACTTTCCGAATGTAGAGAGAAATTTATGAAAAACGACGATTTCCATTCGACTCTAGCAGGTTCTGATCGATTTTGATGAGCATTTGATTTTTGTTGTATGACCAATTATATGTATAGGTCAAATGTTTAAAAACAGTAATTTAAGGTCAAGATAGCATCATTTTGAAACCGCCAATTTCGGAGGTTTAGTATCTTCAATGAGTTTTACAAACGTTAAACAGCGCATCATTTGATAAAATAATTTTGACGGTATATCGTCCAAGAAGTATTTATGGTGAATTTTCTCAAGTTAATATTCATGATTATAATAAAGTCTCAACAAATTCGCTAAAGACAACACGAACTCTGTTACTATTTTCTGAAAAATTATTTCTGCATAATTTTAAAACTTCAAAAATTACGGTTTCGGAATTATGCCGTTTGGACAGTATGATCGATTTTCACCAAACCGAATTTCTGGCAAGCAAGTAGAAACAAAGTCGTTCTACACTCGTTCACAAGAAACTTCTTCGAATGCTGAATATCTATTATAATACATTGAAACCCCGATTTTATCAGCCAAATATGAACATATGTTTGATGGGCTATAGCAGACGAACAAGACTGAATTCGAGTAAATCCTTTCTTGCGCATGTTTTCCTTATCATGAAGATGGAAATATGTAAAAATAAAAAGTTCATCATAATCAGAAATAATTATCAGACTACATCAAGGGACGGGAAGAATATTTTAACAGCTTCAGTTTATTAAAAAGAAAAAAAAATTGCCCGATTTAGTCAATGTCCCCATTTTGTCCGCCTAAAATACACCATGAGATAGATATAAATGGGTCTATTGTATGTATTATTCTTTATTGTATGTATTATTTCACATTAATAGGTACATTTCATTTTTGGGGATTTTTTTATTGCATCGAATTACAACAATTTTTAGGTAGCTTTCAAGGGGTTATTTTATAGACTTCTTCCAAAATTTGGCGAACTTATTCCAATTCGTATACCATTTAATTGGTATACTTAAGGGTTTATATTGCAGATAGAGAAAATACTGAAACTTTCAGCTTTTTTCCTACACAATATTACGTAAGCTTATTAAACAATTTTTCCTAATAAGTTTGTGAAAATTAAAAACTATTTGAAATTTTTTAATAGTTTAATTTTTTATTTAACCGTGATTTTTTAATAAATAATGACCATCGCTTCATAACGTAGTCTATTTTTCATGGCTTGCGGTGAGCACGATCTCTCGAATTGCTCAACTGAAAATTATGGAAGAGAAATTAATTTTTAGTATTCTTTACAGATTTAACTCGCCGCACAGATAGCTCTGATTTAGACCCGCTGGTGCCCTAAGACGATTTCGCTAGGTTTTCAGAGCACTGTGCACCCAGTGCATTAACGCAAGTGACGGAAGGTTAGCGAAAAGTTTCGTGAAAATGAAAATTCCAGTAATGATGATGATTTTCCCAAACGGTTCGTTTTCGAGAGGTTTTTATTTGTTCTTTGGCATTAGGATTAGCGATAATAATTCAAATCAAGGATACTACTGGGAAGTCACCTTTAGAAAAAGTCGAAGTCGAAGTAAAATTTGGAACTATGCACGCATGCACTTCAGAGATAGCGTGATATCAGGATCTGCGATTCCATTTCAACGCTTTTTTGTGAAAAGGGCGATACTTACAAATATAAACATAAGGCTTTTTTTCATACATGCGAATGAGGGCTTTGAAACACAACAAATTAACCTAAAAATTTGGATTCTACGATTTTGCTTTCTTAAACTACAGCAAAAAATACAACGGGCGAAACTGTATTTTTGTTTGTTTATTTAAAGTTTCGCCCTCCACGCTCCATGCAAACAATCAGGGCGATACTTTTTTTGCTAGCAGTTTAGAGGCGAAACTGTTTTTTCGTATTTTTTAGGATTATCAAGCTGATACCAGCTGTAAATAGTAACAATGATTGCCATTGAAAAAACCCGGACGAAATCGGTGGTGTACAACTGTAGTAATTGTAAAAAACGTAAGGGCGATACTTCAATGCTGATAGGTGGGACCGAAAAAGTAAACAATCGCCAAAGGGGCGATACTATAATTTTGTCAATTTCAATAGCAAAAACAAATTTTAATTTAATAATTTCAAATACTTTATGAAGTTTTGGGTTTCGATCACTGAATCATGCAATCTAGAATATAAAACACAATAGTTCTTAAATAGGAAATAAAACCTAGTCTGGAAATATTCACTGTTGATTTTCTTTGAATGGTGTCACTGCTAGTAGTTTTCAAGAAAAAGCGTTGATTTCTTAGTTCTCAGTCGCGTTGGAAATTTGAGTAAAGTATAAACTTCAAATCGATTAAAAAAAAAAATCGATTTTTTTGGCTCAGTACAATATATAACCCCTTTAGGAAAATTCAGCTTTCCCACCACAATTTAGATATTTTATTAACAGAGCATTAACAATAATTCGTTGGTATGTCTATTTCTCTGAGTCCTGC
This sequence comes from Topomyia yanbarensis, assembly GCF_030247195.1. Lineage (NCBI taxonomy): Eukaryota > Metazoa > Arthropoda > Insecta > Diptera > Culicidae > Topomyia > Topomyia yanbarensis. Next base: position 84,189,778 of record NC_080670.1, on the reverse strand, counting down.
CACTATCCCATGTAGTATGTGTTATCAAAAACATCGCGAAGCATCAAGTTCTAAATGTTCTCAAACGATATAATATCCGAAGAGAGTGATAAGAGTTATAAGAAATGTCTCATCACACTGTTAGGTGGATTAAAAGCGTTTTTCAATGATTGATTTGATTTTCAAACGAGCCTTTTCAAATGCATAATATTTGAAAAGGCTCGTTTGAAATTATTTACTTTGAAGTATAAAATAAATAGTGTTCAAAATAATGGTGCCAAATTATTTTGGACACAGCTTAAAGATTTCATTTCTTAATAACAGTATGTTTTATTATGTTAGAATAACCAAAATGTAAAAAATCAAGTTAGCGATAGAACGAATACAGATTATATTCGGACTTCTTTTCAAATCATTGAAAAGTCTATGGAAATTAGAGCAATTCGATTTTTTTATATATAATTATTGTACACCCAAAACTCGGCCGTAATACTTTTACGGTAATAAGAAAAAAATGCTTTAATAGCAAGACGTTTCGTGCTAAAACGGTCACAACAAAAAAATTTAAGGGTTGTGTACAGGACACGACCACGGTGACATTAAAAATGTAGCTTTTTTCAAGAGCGTGCAAATGAATTTTATCTATCACACATATCGACTCACGTTCTTGTTCACTCGCCTGTTTTCATATGTTACAATTTGCTATATACCCTCCCCATCAAAACAAATTTGATTGAATGTCTTTTAACGGTAATCTATGAATTAATCAAGTATCTCACTAGGTGATTGGCATTATTTGGCTGATCCATCTAGTAAAAATAGGCTGGTCTGTCCAGAAAATATATTCAAAAGAAAAGTTCCATATTGAGAGTTGTGATGAGGAAGCCCACGCCCGCCAACGGAAATATACAGATTCTCCATGAAATATGAAATTCCATTTTCCATTTAAATTTTCAATAATGTACTAATAAACTTAAGTAAACAATCTTAAGTTTAAGTATTTCTTGATCGATTAGTGGTGGAAAAAATGAAATTATTTGATAAATTACACTGTTATGCAACGTTCGCACTACCAGTTAAAACGGGTTTTTATGCTATCTTGGTGACATTTTTCTTGTTGCTAATTATTAACACGTGTTATAACTCTGTAGTGTAAACATTGTATTTTTAAACCAATTCTGCAGCGTTTTATGCTATATAGGTGTTTTATGTGGTAATAGGACTCACATAATTATATGTACTGAAGATATTTAGTTTGTTTCATAATTTAAAACAGATTTATTTTTAAATTTAAATTAGTATATCCAACCGTTCTATTTGTTGTATACTTTAAAACGCAATTAGAACTGTGTTTTAAATACATAGGGTAGGACAGATATTCTGACTGGATAAACTGGGAAAACAATTTTAAGACCAGTATCGCTTAAGACATGGCTTGAATTTGAATCGAAAAAGAACAACCGCTTAAACTGCTGCTGAGACGGTAAGTTCTGTTTGAAAATTTTCCGTTGTGTGCAGTACGAAACAAAAGTGTTTGAAATTAGAAAACAAAAAGTTCTGCTGGGAATGTGATTGTTTCCGATGCAATTACACTCAGGTTTTTTTACGCAGGGGATACAGGCCGTATAAATGAAAACCGTGTAAATTTCAAAATTCGCGTAAAAAATACCGCGTAATAAAACCTGAGTGTACTCTCCTATATAAAATACTACGCTGCTGAACAGTGCAATAACTACAGAAGCACGTTGTCAGATGCCTTACTGATAAAAAACATATAACCGAAATATGAAACATATGAAAACCAATAGGCTCTTTACCCTACGCAGCTACAAAGCGCCGTAAACATGGATTAACAAGTTACAACGCACACGAATGATTAAAAGTAAATATATTTTATTCAAACGCAACACTCTTAAGCAGCACACACCGTATTGAATTAAATCCAAACCACCCCACCCACCCACTTTGCAAATCATTCTGTGACACCGTGCTGGTACCCGAAAAATCCGCACACGGCCACCGCTGCCGAAAATGCATAGCGTCTACCGCTTATTGTAGTGCCCAGACGCTGCAGCCATGATCTTACCCGTTCGACATAAGAACAAAAACTGATTCAAACGTGTAAGCGTCACCTCTATTTATAAACTAAACGTATATGGTTTAGTCACTTAGGTGCGAGTGTGTGTAAATGCCAACGTTGCCGAAAATCGATAACGCTTATTGCATCACCCGGAGACGATGTTGCTTGTATGGGATAAGAGCAACAACTGATTTAAACGGACATGCGTTGCTTCTATTTATGACTTTTCGTGTTTCATTGAGTCACTAAGCTGCCCTCTTTTGACGGCTGTGTCTGAGAAATCTGCCTCACGAATGGTAATTTTCCCGTTTTTCGTGAACTTTTTAATTTTACCATTTTCCAAAAGTCTACTTTTATTGGGGAGATATTAAATTATTACCAATATTTAAGTTAGGTGTTTCTGAATCGGTTGGTGTATGAATGATTAAAATCCATCTAGTAATATCGGAGTTAAAAGCGTGCAAACCTTACATAGTTTCGTTACATGGGAGATAGTTTAGATTTTAGAATGACACCTAGCCCCAGATAGTGGAGTAAGACATTTTTAATGTCAAAATTCCTCAAACGGCAATACCAACACATTCAAATCTTCTCTGCGTCGCACTCATGTTTCATCAATTCTTATTCAATAAATATTATCGCGTCGGATGTCTGGAAGTGTGTAGCACTTCACTTGTCATTGTTTTGCGCATCAAGTGAAGTGAACACTATGTGGACAAAGACGAGATTCGATTTTCTCTACACGACACATTCCGTATTTGAAGATCGGCTCACACTCGGCTAGCTTCAAAGCACAGTCAGAAAAAACGACTCGGAATAGTGGTGGGGTATTTCGGCTGGTGTTAAATTGAAATTTCTTTTCTATCACGGACGTTAACAGCAAGGTAGCGACTGCACAAAACATGAACAGTCCTTCCCGTCATGTACGGGAAGCAAGACCTATGGTTTGGATCCACGTATCCGAACCGAGGGTCCGGATCCAGACACTTGTCTGGATCTAAGCACCAGGTCTGGGTCTGGTTCTGGTTCGGACTTGGTAAGGGGAAAAGGGGATGGGCTAGATCCGGGTACTGGTCCGGATTCGGGTACTGGTCCAGATCCGGAAGCTGGTTCGGATCTGGGTACGTGTCTGGATCCGGGAGGTCTGGATTTGGGGACTGATCCGGATCTGGCAGCTAGGCCGGATCCGGAAACCGCCTAAACTTTTTATTCCACTATCCAACCTACCCAGTAAAAAATCCGTAATTCTGGCTGGTTTCTGCCAATATTGGGGCAGGTTCCAGCCTGAATTTGGTCAGAGATCCGCCAGGATTCCGGTTGGTTTGACTCGGTACTAATACTATCATAGCAATCGACCAAATTATCCTACATCCGAACAGAGCCGAGGTTGACACATACTGAAAAAGTGTTTGATTGTGTGATGCGCATACATGAACAGCAACCGAAATTCGTCATTCCACCGTTTACTACCTTTGTGGGAATATGAGTTTAATACCGCAATGCGCAATTGCGTGGTCTGTTACCGAAAACACAATAGAATCTTACCCAAAAGTAATAGAAACATACCCGTCGGATTTTGGGTGTAGGGTAATAAGTAAAACTCGAACGTTCTGACAAAGGGGTTCTCCTAACAATGACATTGTTAAGCATTCGTTAAGAAAATATGTCTAGTTGCGTCCTTCTCAAATGGAAAACAGTATGGTTTTAATTCAGTTTTTAACTCAAGAACGTTGCACTTGCGTTTTCCATCCCAGAACGTTGCACTAGGGTACAAATGTACTTCACGCGTTTGATCGCAATTTTCACAGGTAAAAATGCAAACAAAAGAAATGTATAATACACCATTTTCTTTGTTTTCTAATTGCAAAAACAACTGTGTAAGTGAAAGTGCGGAAATTTTTGAATCAATGATACATACATTGGTTTGAACAAAATAAAAAGTGAAAAAAATCACTGTTTTGACTATTTTTCACAAAAATTACTATAATTTTGCGAATTTTCAACCGATTTTTTAATTTCACGAAATTGGGTGGAAATCGAAATGACCAAATATTTCTGATAATACAGTAACATTGGTAACACGCAATGTTACTGTTACAGCTGTTATTGTGCGCAAATTATACTTGCGAGCCATTGCTTTGAAAAGCTATAAAAATTAACAATAAAACAATAAAAATCAGCAAAAATGAGAACGATTTTATGTTCCGCTTCAAAATTAAATTAATTAAATAAAAGATTATATAATACTAATTGTTACTACCGTAGTAAAATAACCAGTATTTAAACTGGTATTGTCACGAATCCAATTTCCATTTTTGCATCAGCTTTGCACTGCCTCGCAAAAAAGTTTGTTTAACAAACGTCCTACGCTGATCCACTTTGTTCGACGTTTTGTTAAATGTAGGGCTAGTTTTTCTGTAGGGTTTTGACGTCTTACACGCAACGCAAACAACATTGCACGCAACGCAAAAACATTGCACGCAACGCAAAAACATTGCACGCAACGCAAAAACATTGCACGCAACGCAAAATACATTATGAATTTCTATTTTGATGGAAATAAATGCATTTAATTTCGCGGATTTTTAAAAATGCATCACAAGTGATCTGCCCCTAGGTCTCACCGCACCGCAAAAACCGTAATTACCGCAACCGCGACGAACCCTATCTGACAGTGTCATTTCAATCGACTATTAAACTATCTAGGATCAAATCGTATAACCATTAAAATCTTTCAAGATTTTCAAGCACTCTCAGCGTATGAAATAATTCACAAATTTAAAATACACATTTTTAGAAAAGAATCCTACGGAAAATTCGTTTTTTTTATGGAGATGAAGCATAATTTTGGCTATATTTTACATATTTGTTTCCGCCCATCTGGTTCAAATGCTAGAACCCGTTTTTATCAGCCCCCTGATGTATGTTAGGCTAATAAAATGAGGAAATTGACGAAATCGGGACATATTTTTTCTTTCTTTTTAATATGTATCCTTTCTGGTTATGTAGTAGGAATTTCCTTGAGGGAGTTTTCCAGCGGAAAATTTAAAAATATGATTTTTGTTTTTGCATTCTTTGCATATTTATGATAAAAAAGTGCTCGAAAGGATTAACTCGGATTTGACTTGGGCCGTCTGCTAAAGTCCATCAAACGTCTTTTCGTGAGACTGACAACATCGGGGGCATCAAAGGTCTTTTCGTGAGATTGACAAAATCGGGAGCAAATTGGGGTTTGATAACATCGGGTTTTCATTGTATTGGTAATTCATATAACGCATTACATTTTTTCTTTAAATAACATGAATTCATTATTTTAAAAAAATATCGCCGATCCGTAGGAGAACTCGGGACTATTCGGAAATACCTAGGCAAATCGCTTTCTTTGGGCCAAAGGTTCTAGTTGTTAGTTTTAAACTCCAGCTGTATTTCGTAACTATAAAAATTCATTTACACCACTTCATGACAGCGCTAGGCGACGATTTGCAAAACTCTACGTTTTTCTATGCTTTGTAAGTTACCGATCAGTCCCAGACGCGAGCGACTGAGACTCCCTGAAACAATAACCTCAAGGTCGGCACGCTTATCCCTAATTTTCACGGGTAGCAGGGAAATACTTATTTCTGCCGATGCTAAAACAATCGTCTTTCACATTATACAGCTTTCATTCGCTTTCACTGATCCTTCCTCCCACTTTCTTATTTTCTATCTAACCTTTTCTCGACGGGCCCGTTGTATTCTGCAGCGCACCTTCCGCTTTCCACCTTCTGCTTCGCTGTCTGCTTCCGCTTTCCCTACGTCGTGTCGGTGATTCCTCTAGTTTCCACACGATCTGCTTCGCTCGCAATGCGGTTTGAGGGTGGCCTTCCAACGCCAGCGATTTCCGGTAATGATGCGCACGTTCTAGAATGGCGGTCCCGCGCGATGGTTGGCTTTGTTGGGGTTTATAACCAGAATAACGGGGTCCTAGTAGTTGCATTAGATGCATTAGTTGACTGGCGAGGGCACATTTGGGCATAATGGCGGATGGAGAATGTCCTTACCTGTTGTCCACACTATCTGCACACACTGTACAGGACACTATATACTGTACAATTTAGTTTAAGTTGTCTACTTCGCAATTTACGACTGTTTAGCTAGTGTTTTTCCGGGTAAGTGATCGAATATCTCATTTCGATCTTACCAAGAGGTCATTCCCCTATCCCGTAGGTCATTGCCCTCGCCCAGTGCATATAGCGAATATTTCATCATCAATTCGCAGGTTTTTAATGAACGAGCATTCCAATTTAATAAATTAAATTCATTATCATTACAATTTTGTTAGCAAACCCCGCTTGAAAAGCTTCAAACATGGAGGTAGAATTTAACATAACAATCATTATAGGTAACATAGTTGCTTGCAAGCATTATAATTTTTCTTCCATTACGCTACCTAGATCCATTGGACTAAAGGAAGCGTTGGATGCAAACGAGTTTGTAGGCGTAGTAGCCGTAGCCGTTATTTTGGCCTTGTTACCTGCCACTGAAGCATAAGGTGACACACCATTGTAGGATGGTGTGACGGAGATAGGTAGAGAAGTTGTTAATCTATTTCGAAGCGCATTAAGGTTGCACAGAGAATGCGTAAAATTCGCAAACGAAAAATGCAGTTCTTTTCCACACCGTATGTCAGATCTTCATAAAAATCAATCAGCGTATGTAGAATGTTGTTACTGTACTACTGATTGATTTTTATGAAGATCTGACATACGGTGTGGAAAAAAACTGCTTTTTTCGTTTGCGAATTTTACGCATTCTCTGTGCAACCTTAACACGTTTGGACTTATTTTCTTGAAGTGTACCTGAAGCAGCAGGTAAATTGTTTATTTGATGTTTTTGTTGCCTAGATCGAGAATTTATAATTTTTTTTCGAACAGGACAAGCCCAGAAATTCGATTTATGGTTTTCGCTACAATTAGAACATTTGAAACTTTTTTTGGTTTTTTATACCGGACAAGTATCTTTTGTGTGCGATTTATCACCACAGATCATACATTTGGAATCCAAATGACAATATTTTGTGGCGTGCCCAAAGCTTTGGCATCTACGTGCTTTTTCAAATACTTTCAAATTATTAAGATCTTTACGGTTAAAATGAATTAAATAAAGCTCCTGAATAATTCCAGAGCGCACTGACGTGTTATCGCCGCTAGCCTTTCTCTTTATATGAATAACTTGTGAAGGAGAAAAGCCAAGTCAATTATTCAATTCGTTGGGTATTTCATCTAAACTTTGACCTTGTGGTAGCCCTTTCAAGACAGCCTTGAATGGTCTATCTGTCTTGAAATCATATGAATAAAATTTATAAAACTTCTCCGTAAGATACTGGAGTAGTCGTTTGTGGCCAATCAATTTCTCCGCTGCAACTCGACATTCTCCTCTTCGGCCAATCTGAAAAGAGACTTTCACGTCCGGAAGAAACGTCGAAAGCTCAGTTTGAAAGGACTTGAAGTCGGAGATCATCACTGTTATAGGCGGTGGTAATTGAGTTTTCTTCTCATTGGTATTATGCACAATGCGATGAAATTTACAAATTTCATCAGCTTCACATTCGGATAAAACATCGAATGATTTGCTGCAATCAATTGAATTTTCGGGTGGAGAAGATACCCTTTTCCGATTAGTTTTAATTTTTGGCACACGGCCTTTCTGGGAGGAACCAGACATGTTGGAAGAATCAAATATTTCATTAGGATGAATTATTCTTGGAAAATGTTTTTTCTTGAAAAAGACTGATTGAGTACATAAAGTAGGTAGTCTTGAAAAAGACTGATCAAGCGAAAATATAGGTAGTCTTGAAAAAGACGGTTGCTTTTGAAAAACTCTAGGTAAACCAGGAGCTATCAAGATTTGTGACCGGTTCGAACGAATGTTCATCCCCGGTATGATGGTTTCGTTATTCTCGTGTTTCTTTCCCATACTCGTGCCCAGGTAAACGAAAATCAAAACCAAACAGCAGTGCTGTGTAATCGAAACTCGGTTTGGTATTCGTGTCTCGTTGAAACACCACCAGCGGTAAGACCGCACACAATGTAATGGGAACACAAACACGGGTGGAGAATTGGTTTACTGTACCGGTACGCAACCGGTATTTGCCCCTCCTCTGCTTGTGACGCCACAATGCCGCGAAAACTGGAACCACTCAACAAACGGCGTCTAGCTTACTGGTGGAACGAGACGCTTAGTACGCTACGCGCTGCTTGTCTCAGAGCCAGAAGGCGGGCTCAAAAAGCAATGTCTGAACCAGATAGAGAAGAGCGTAAGGCGTTTCAGGAAGCTAGGGCCGCTTTAAAACGGGAAATCAGACTTAGCAAGTCAGATTACCACAAGGAGCTATACCGAGAAGTAGGCGCCAATCCCTGGGGTGACGCATACCGAGTTGTGATGGCGAAAATGAAGGGCCTGATGACGCCAGCTGAAATGTGTCCGAGCAAGCCGAAGATAATCGTCGAGGGTCTTTTCCCGAAGCACGATCCAAATATATGGCCACCGACACCGTACGGCGAAGAAGAAGGAACAAACACGGATCGGCAAGTGACTAACGACGAGCTAGCAGAAGTATCGAAGCGCCTAAAATCAAAGAAAGCCCCTGGTCCCGATGGAATACCAAACGTGGTACTGAAAGCTGCGATCCTGGAATATCCGGACATGTTCAGGATAGTGCTGTAGAAGTACCTAAATGAAGGCAACTTCCCCGAAATGTGGAAGGTCCAGAAGCTGATGTTGCTGCCAAAACCAGGGAAGCCACCTGTCGATCCAGCCTCGTACAAGCCCATATGCCTGCTGGATACATTCGGAAAACTCCTGGAAAGGATCATTCTTAACAGGTTGACGAAATTCACGGAAGGTGAGCGCGGACTGCCCAAGATGCAGTTCGGTTTCCGCAAAGGAGTATCGACAGTTGATGCAATTCGGACAGTGCTCGAGAGTGCTGAGAAGTCATTTAAACAGACGCGAAGAGGAGATCGATACTGCGCTGTGGTCACGATAGATTTCGATAGTTCACATCTAACGGGAACGCGTTCAACAGTGCCAGCTGGAAAACCATCACTGCAGCGCTGCATATAATGAGGGTTCCCAACTATCTATGTCAGATCCTGAAGAGCTACTTTCAGAGCAGAGTGCTGCTGTACGAGACGAGCGAATGGCAGAAGTCAATACGAGTCACAGCGGGAGTTCCTCAGGGCTCCATTCTTGGTCCAACTCTTTAGAACGGATTGTACGATGGGGTCTTAACGCTGCAGCTGCCTAGGAAAATCGTGGGTTTCGCGGACGACTTGTCACTAACGGTAATGGGTGAGACACTTGAAGAAGTGGAGCTGTCAGTGACGGAGACAATACACGGAATCGAGAGCTGGATGAACGGGGTCAAGCTGCAAATAGCTCACCACAAGACGGAGGTGTTGTTGGTCAGTAACAGCAAAGCGGTTCAGCGGATGCAGATCGATGCATCGAAGCGTGCACTGAAGCAATTGGGAGTTATAATCGACGACCGGTTGAGCTTCAACAACCACGTTGACTGCGCCTGTGAAAAGTCGGCGATGGCAACCACCGCAATAGCGAGAATCATGCCAAACGAGACGTCTGCTATCTACTGTTTCGTCATCGATACTCCGATATGGAGTTCCTGCCTGGAATGCTGCGCTGAAAACCAAGCGTAACCGTGAAAAGCTAAACAGGACATTCCGGCTGATGGCCGTACGAGTCGCGAGTGCGTACAGAACAAAATCGTCGGAGACAGTATGCGTTATCGCCGAGATGATCCCCATCTGCATCATCCTGGCGGAGGATGTGGAATGCTACAGCGGAGAAATGCACGTAACGCTAGGAGACTGGTCCGAGCGGACTCGTTGGCTAAATGGCAACAGGAGTGGGACAACGCGGAGAAAGGAAGGTGGACCCACCGATTTATCCCAAATGTGTACATGAGGTGAATGAGTACATAGGAAGCATGGAGAGGTGAACTTCCATTTAATGCAGTTTTTGTCCGGGCACGGATGCTTCCGGATGTACTTGCATTGGTTTGGACATGCTTCGTCACCCCTTTGTCCGGAGTGTGCGACTGTGCAGGAGACACCGGAACACGTGGTCTTCGAATGCCCTAGGTTCGAAGAAGCTCGTAGGGGTATACGTGGTATGACAGTAGACAATATCGTCGAAGAGATGTGCCGTGACGAACATACCTGGGACGCCGTCAACAGAGTGGTTACGTGCATACTCTCCGAGCTGCAGAGGAAGTGACGAAGGGACCAACAAGAAGCCACAAATCGGGTTTCGAGAGAAATTCTGCCGCCGGGGAAATCTCCGACTGTGTAGACTAGGTCAACCGCCGGGGACCAGTTGAGTAGTACGTGACGTATCACTGAGTTTGAGTCGTCGGGCGCCTGTGAACCGGACGTCAAGCTTCACCGGAATCGCCGAACCGATCTCGACACCCTACCGGGTTGCTCGTGATTAGGCTAGATCCACCGTCGTGGATTAGACCGAGTAGACCGCGTCGCACCGCTAGCAGTGGGTCGTTGGGGCGCTGGTGAACCGGAAGTTTCGCTTCATCCGGAATCGCCGGATAGACCTCAGCACCTACTGGATGGCCCGTTGAGTAGGCTAGATCCACCGCCGGGGACTAGATCGAGTAGATCGGGACGACACGGAGAGCTAAATGGCTCACAGAAACGAGGTATCAGGAGAAATCTATCTCTCGATTTCAGGAGAACAAGCTAGATCATTTGTTGGGGACTAGACCGAGTAGTTCGTTAAAAGTGAGGCCGGGAGCTGAATGGATCATCGGGAAAGTAGAGCGAAATGGACGAGACGGAGCCAAAGGGCTGAAAAAAGTGTGGTGCTAAAACCAAAGAAGAATCGGTATCTGGAGAACTTCCTTCGCCGGAGAACTCTTCGTCGGCGTAAGCTAGATTCACCGCCGGGGACTAGACTGAGTAGACCGCGAAGAGACACCATCAGTCGCGGGTCGTCGGGGCACCAGCGAACCGGACGCCCTGCTCCACCGGAATCGCCGAACTGACCTCGACACCTGGCTGGCTGGCTCGGCTTCGGGAGAACTTCTCTCGCCTAGGAACTCTCCGTTGGAGTAGGCTAAATCCACCGTCGGGGACTAGACCGAGTAGTTCGCGAACAAGTCGGGAGCTCAGCGAGTAAATGGCCCTGAATTGTACGAGAAGGGAGTTGCGGTGCTAAGTGGCACAAGGGAGCCGAGTCGTGGTGCTGAATGGCATAAGGGAGTCCAAGGGCTCGGTGAACTAGACAATCTGAAGTTTGACGTCCAGATTGTCTTCTAAGTCTCGACTCATAGCCAGCTTTCCGACTGCCATGCAGAAATTGCCAGTCTGTCCGGATGGTGGTGTTTCGAGGAGTGGCGCTGTAACCCTGCGGAAGAAACGAACTAGTAATTACAGTGTGTACTTTGCACATAAAAACCGAAGTAATGCCGTAAGGTAGTGCCAGGGAGGAATCAGGTTCTGGGAAAGAGCAGTGGTTTTTTAGCGGGTCGGGTGATGGCAGCCCAAACCCGTTCCCTGAAACATTGGGGTTTTTGTACATTTTCCCTGTCTCAGGCTTTTCTTGATTTTTTTTTACTGCTCTCAAAAAAAAACACACACACATACCTACATTGTCCCAATTTGTCGAGTTGAGTCGATTAGTATATGAGACTCGGCCCTCCGGGACTCGGAAAAAGTTTTCAAAGTTTGAAAGAATGATATACATTTCTTTTGTAATAAATGTAAAAATATATGCGCTGTTTTAGAATTGCAAAATTTGAGACAGACTGTCCGTTTGAAATATAATAGTTTGTGGTACATTTGGTATTATTGGAGTTGATAACTTGTTTTCATTGATGGCACAAAGTATCCATTAAGCATATTGAGATCTAATTTCAAGACTAGCACGTGATAAACAGGCTGTGGAAGAAGTTTTCGTTTTAGTCATAAAACGATCCAAAATATAATTCGATAGTGGTAAAGCAATGGTTGCTGTACAACGCTGTGTCGACGATTCCTCATCCTTCCATTGCTTTTGTGAAAGTGAATATGGTAACTTGTGTGTACATAGTGCAGGAAGCAATCGCTTAAATTTGTGAGGAATACTTTGCTTTTCGTTGAAAACTTTGTGGGTGCTAATCGCTAATCGGAATATCATAGAAGTATAGTGTGTAGTCATACAGACTATTATTGTTCTGTGATTTTCGGATTTCATTTCGCTGCATCGGCTGGCTTTGTAAGTTTCCCAGCAGCGAGGTAAATCAGTGTTAATTTTTTTTTTGTTTTTGTCCCGCTTCTCCAGCTGTGGTTTAATTTGCCTATAATGAGTTTCCTGTGAGCAAAATGTACGGGCAAGGTGAGTCTCGCCGAAGGTGTTGTACTATGCATTTTTTGCGGCGATAAATACCATCAAAAATGTTCAGGGTTAACAAAGGCCATGGTAAATTGGGTGACTGATAATGCAAGTCTTTGCTACAAGTGTGCGAAATATTTATCTGGCCAGCCTTCTAATGTGCAGGATGTCAGTTCGATAATCATTGAGTTGGATAAGAAGATGGAACATTTCGCTTCTATTTCTGAATTTATTTATTTATTTATTTATTTCCATTTTTCATCTGACCCATGTTGGTCTACATGAAATTTAATGTTGTTGTATGGGAAAAGCCCATTTCAAGGTTCACTTCAGAAGCAGATCTCGAATGCGCGTAAAAACCCATAATCTTTTCGCATGTTTTTCCTACAATAACAATGAACTGACATTACAAATTAACAAAATTACAAACAAGGTATACAGCATTTCAATAACATTACAGAAATATTTTCACATAATCTTATAAGCTAAGTCAATCTCCTAAGTCTATTCTTGAAAACATCACTAGAAACATAAAAATCGAAATGGTCATACACACTATTGAAAACATTACACATCGCCCTTATGGGTTCGTTCTAACCGTACTCGGTGCGCTGAAAGTCTAGTCTTAAAAAGTTACGTGATCTAAGGTTTCTGGGGGGTACGTTAATGTTGATTTGTGAGAGAATATCCGGGGCATCCATTTGGCCAGTCAATATTTTCCCAACAATATCGCTCTGGATGTATTTCGCCTTTTCACCAGAGTTTCCATATCGAGCAGACGACAGCGATCAATGTATGGTGGTAGCTCTGTTGGGTTACGCCACGGCAAATTTCTAAGAGCAAAGCGGAGGAATCTTGCTTGTACTGCTTCAATTCTGTTAGTCCAAATGCTCGTATAAGGACACCAAATGGCTGCGGAAGCTTCCAGGACAGACCGAACAAGTGAAAAATACAATGCCCGCAGACAATATGGATCAGTAAACTCGTTGGCGATTCTTATTATGAAGCCAAGGTTTCAATTTCCCTGTGCTATAACGTGAGAGTAATGGTTTCTGAATGTCAGTTGCGAGTCCAGGAGTACACCAAGGTCTCTGATAACTGACACTCTCTCTAACAATTGGCCGGCGATGTTGTAGCTCCAGAGAATTGGATTTTTTCTGCGCGTGAAAGATATTATAGAGCATTTAGACACACTGAGAGCCAACAAGTTGCGATTACACCAGTTACAGAAAGCATCTAGATGTCGCTGAAGTTCGATGCAGTCCTCTATTGACCGCACAATGAGAAAGAGTTTGAGATCATCAGCATATATGAGTTTGCACCCTGGGGGTATAACATAGCAGACGTCGTTGAAGAATAAAGAAAAAAGCAACGGTCCGAGATTGCTCCCTTGAGGTACACTCGACAAGTTGATGAAGCTATATGACACGTTACTTCCTAATTTCACGGACAGAGAACGATCTACGAGATATGATTTAAGCCATCCTGTAAAATTTGATGGAGCACCCAGTCGCTCGATCTTTGCCAGAAGAAGAGAGTGGTCTACGCGATCGAAGGCAGCTTTAAGATCAGTGTATATAGTGTCTACTTGTGATCCATCTTCGATGTTTTTAATACAGTACAGATTGGTGGTTGTTGACCTGCCTGCAAAAAAACCATGTTGGTCCTTCGATATGTATGCTTTGGTCTCACGAAAGAGCATATTTCCTACAAGGATCTCAAACAACTTTGATCCAGCGCAGAGCGAGGTTATACCACGATAGTTCGCAACATTTTGCTTATCACCTTTTTTAAAAACGGGAAACATTACTGATTTTTTCCAACACACGGGAAACACTGATTGCGACAGTGATTGGTTGAAGATTAGTCGAAAAGGTGTACACAATGCGCTTGCGCATTTTTTCAGTATAATGGAAGGAATCCCATCTGGCCCCACCGATGTAGAGGACTTTAACTTGCTTATGGCAGCCATAATGTCTTCGTCAGTAAATTGAATGTTTCCAAAATTGATTACATCGCGAGGGACATCTTGAAGGCCACCGTCCACCTGAGTTGAGCTAGCCGATTCATTTTTAAACACACTCGAGAAATGTTTTGCGAACAAATTACAGATACCGCTGGGAGTATTGGACGTTTCACCTGCGAGGAACATACTGGAAGGAAGCCCATTTTCTTTACGTTTCCCATTCACAAAAGACCAAAACTGTTTTGGGTTTCCTTTTAGGTTCGATTGGGTTTGTGCTACGTGTCTTGAGTAGAGAAAGCGGTTATATGTTTTGTAGCTGTTACTGGCTATAGTGAACTCCCTTTTTGTGATTGGGTTTCTTCGAATAGTGTAATGTCGAAGCGCAGCAGCTCGCAATCTTTTCAGTTTACGTAGCCGGTTGTTGGACCATGGTGGTTTTGTTCGGGGACGAGGTGCAGGCACATGTATACTGAAAAGCTGTTTTAACACCAGTGAGAGTTTTTCTACGGCAGCATCTACATCGATCGCGAAATTCAAGAAAGTCTCCCAGTCGATTGTTTGTAGTGAGTTATGAAGCCTAGAGAAGTCAGTCTTCGAAAAGTTGAACTCCCTGACATCCTCCATCTCGTCATAGAGAACCAGCTGCGGACAAATCTGCGTTACCAGAAGTGGAGGATGATGTGCGTCTACAGCAACTAAAGGCTCAAGTGCCTCTGATACGGTACAGTTCATTGAAGCTTCTTCATTTATAAACAGGAGGTCCAGGATTCGATTTCGCCTATTATTCACTGTAGACATTTGTCGCATGTTCAGTACAGACATTCCGTCCAGTAAGATAGTACTCGCCCTCGAAAAGGTTGATTCAGAAGGGTCTGGGAAAGCATACCCGGAAGGAGTGCTCTTCCAAAGAAGTCCAGGCTGGTTGTAATCACCAAATAGTAGATGTGCCGTGTTGGGTTCAATGGAAGTTGCAATGTCAAGTGCGGAGTCTATGTGCTTCTGAATAATTTCTACATCACTTGCGGAATCGGGGGGAATATATACAACACCCACACAGAGATTAGTATAGGGGTCACGGATATTTACCCAGAGTTGTTCGAGATTGTGAGTGTCATTTTTGTGTTTGGATGAGAGTCGGTTGGAAACTGCAATGAGCACACCACCACCACGTTTCTTCTCTGCACTATTAGGATCGCGATCGTTACGATATACAGAGTACATTGAGTCAAATAATTGGAGCGAGTTGATTTGATCATTCAGCCACGTTTCGGTCAGAACAATAACATCATGATCAACATCCGAAGCAGCGACGAACAGCTGATCAATTTTTGTGCGTAGCCCTCTCACGTTCTGATAGTAGATTTTAAGATGTCCCTGCAAGTTTTCTCCTGACGGTTGAACGGTGGTAGATCGAGTGATTGTGGAAGCAAATGCCTGTAAATGGGGTGGGCTTTCAACGTGGGCAGCATCTGTATGTCCTACTTCGGAAGGACATATACATTCATTGTATTTACCTGAGGAAACGGATACAGGAATTCCATGTCCTTCGAGTTGGTCTGACTTGTTTAGAGCGTCTGACCGGAAAAGGTTGATGTCGTGTCCTTCAAGTTCTGTGGTAGACGGGTGGGTGTCGGTGACGGAGTTGACCTGATTACGTATGTTGGCAGGCTGCAATGGTGGATCAAACTCAGGGTGCGCAGTATCTCGAGTAGCTTCGGGAGGACATATACCCTCTTTAGCTTTACCTGACCGGGAAAGGTCTCCGCCATAACATCCAAGTTCCATGGCAAACAGATGGGAGTCGGTGATGGAGTCAAGCTGATTTCGTTCGTTGGCAAGCTGCAATTGTAGACCAAATTCAGGGCGCACATTATCTCGAATAGCTTCGGGAGGACATATACCCTCCTTAGCTTTACCTGACCGGGAAAGGTCGCCGCCATAACATCCAAATTCCATGGCAAACGGATGGGAGTCGGTGATGGAGTCAAGCTGATCCCGTTCGTTGGCAAACTGCAATTGTAGACCAAATTCAGGGCGCGCAGTATCTCGAATAGCTTCGGGGAGACATATACCCTCCTTAGCTTTACCTGACCGGGAAAGGTCGCCGCCATAATATACAAATTCCATGGCAAACAGATGGGAGTCGGTGATGGAGTCAAGCTGATTCCGTTCGTTGGCAAACTGCAATTGTAGACCTGATTCAGGGCGCGCAGTATCTCGAATAGCTTCGGGAGGACATATACCCTCCTTAGCTTTACCTGACCGGGAAAGGTCGCTGCTATAACATCTATGTTCCGTGTCAATCATAGGGGCGTCGGTGGCAGATTCTTGCTGATTACATCGGTCGGAAAACTGGGAGGCTTCGCCGCGTTGCGCTAATTGCTATGTACTGTAGTCAATAATACGGCGTGACATTCTAAGTCGAGTTTGATACAGGGGGCACTCAGAACTCCAGGAAGCATGATCAGTTGGCGTTTGATCTTCAGGATTTCTTGTCACATTTGCTTTGTGACAATTAATGCATTTTTGGATATCTGAGACACACTCTTTGTGCTCATGCCCTTCGGCGCAAATCGGACAGCATGGGGACTTCTTGCATGTGGCAGCTCTATGGCCGTACTCCGAGCAGCGATAACAGCGGAGCACGTTTACACATTCAGAGATCTTGCAGCGCATCCAACCCAAGTTGACATGTTGTAGTTGCATCAGCTTTTCGAATGTTTTGGCATCAGTTTCAATAATGGCAGACATCGGATTATCTGTGTGTTTTTCGTTTCGTACAATTCGTATCACCGTCAGGTTGGCAGGCTGAGGAAAATTATTTTGCTGAATTAATTTTTCCACGAAGTTTTCCGCAGTGATGTCGTCAGTAAAACCAGCAACTTTTACTCTGGGTTTTAGAGCTTTCTGGACGTCGGCGTTATACTTCTCAGACAGATTCGCTACTGAGTAATTTAAGCGCTGATTCACGGTAGTCACACCTAACAGTTGCTTCTCCATTGGGTCGGTAATATACCTCTTTGACACCCAATGAAACTGGGTCAAGCTTGCCTTGAATTTCCTGCTTTGTAACAGTCGCAACTTGCTGCTCGATTGGTTTAATGATGACTGTTCGCTCTAGCTTCACAATTGCATTGGACTTAGCTGGATGTGTTTCTGCAAAGTTACACAGGGGTGCGCTTTTGGGCGTATTCTCATTGCCAAGGTTATCACTGCTAGGTGGAACAGTCAAAAATCGACGTTTGCCCGACCGAAGTTGACCTACTTCCATGGAGTCGCAATAAGAGTTTGACTCTTTGTGCACCGGAAGATCACCTGCAGTCATGACGGCAGCTTTCCTCTTTCTAATTGATGCGGGGTGGCCCATATTGGCTTGAACGACGTCAGCATATGATAGAACATTTAAGTTTTCGCCGGAGTTAACATTCACGGACCCTTGTTTGCTAGACTGGAAAAGGTCCGCAAGTTGCTGCTTGATCCCGCTTTCGATTCTACTCACGCATTCATTCAACAACTTGTTGGTCAGCTCATGTTGTGCCTTCTGCAGTTCAGCAACCGCGCTCTGTAGTTCCACGCATTTTTTCAGTACATCATTCAGGCAAGACTGTTTTTTACGACAGTCAAAACACACATATCGTAGCGCATTATTGCTTTTAAGGGCACTTGCACTAGCGGTATTGAGATCCGCACATTTCTCATGTAGGATGTGATCGCAGCCGCCGAAACAATACACACGATCACTTGCTGACGAAATTTTCAAGGCACACGCACTGCACAGCACAGTAGTCATATCTGACTATCGGTGTTTCACGCTCTTATTTGCTTCGCCCCGCGACGGGCCAACGAAGCAATAGTAAGCCACTGATCACTGGTTGACTTTTGTTGTGTCTGACCGGTGGCAATAGCAAAGCGTTTTATCGCTTTAGTTAAGCAGATTGCACTTTAAACGTTAATCAAACCGTATCACCTTAAAGAAAACTTTTCCGCGCACCCGCTGGTGTCAATTTTGCGGCGGTAATTGATCTTTTCCCGATCGAAAATTGATTTAATTAGACCACAACAATTATCATCACCCGAACGAATTCAATCACGGACACTTCACTGATGCCCGAAAAAACATCGATGCACAGATAAACATCGCAGTAGAAAACGGAATAGAAAAACTGATCAGGTCTTTCAACAACTCACTCGAGAGTAAATTGGCTAGCTTGGAAAAGTGTTGCCAAAAATTTGGAAGATTTGAAAAGTTGTTTTAATGAAAATGTTAAGCGTGAAATTGAATTAGTTGGAATGAACAGAAAGAGGAATTTTAGTAATAGGAAGGTTCATTCTGAATCTGACGGGAATCCCAGTAGAAAACGAAAAATTTTGACGAATAAAGAAGATGAACTGATGTTAATTGAAATAGACGATGATGGAAATAATGACGAGGTTTTTGATAAAAAATAGTAGAATTACTTACGCGAATGTTTTTTCGGGAGCTACTGGGATGAATAAAATTAGAACTAGAAGTCAAACGAAACGTAAGGCTCACCCGGTCATTGTGATTAAACCAGTCGAGCCGTTGCAATCGAGTGACAACACGAGGAATGAATTAAAAAATTAATTAGATCCAAAGGTGCACAAAATTAGCAACTTTAAAAACGGTAAAGATGGCTCGATTATTGTGGAGTGTGCAACTCGGGATAATATTGAATCGGTGAAAGAAAACATTGTAAGCAATCTGGGTGAAAAGTATAACGCTGTTATACCGATACCCGGTAAACCAAGTTAAAAATAATGGGGATGAGTGATCGATACTCTGAAGAAGTTTTCATTGACTGATTGAAGGGTCAGAATGAGGGTATTCCGTTTGAATATGTTAAAGTTGTTGCCAATTTCCAAAATCCACGCTTCAAATATAACAAATACAATGTTAAAATTGAAGTTGATAAGGACGCTTATAGCGGCCTGATGTCAGCCCGTGCGGTAAACATTGGTTGGGATAGGTGTTCTGTTTTAGAGGCCCTTGACGTACTGCGCTGCTTTAACTGAGGAGAATATGGACATAAGAGCACGGGATGCGTGAATAAAGAAACATGCTCCAGATGTAATGGAGCACATAGAACATCTGAATGCTCGTCAACTGATTTTAAATGCGTGAATTGTATTAAAAAGAATAATGAACGTAAAATGAATTTGGACGTAAATCATGCGGTATTTAGAAAGCAGTGTTCAGTATATCGGAGACTGCTAGAGTCGAAAAAAGCAACGTTTTGTCAAGTGAGTATCAACTAACAAACGAAAGGTTGTCTGAAACATTGTATTTAAATAAAGCTGGGTTATCTACAAACTTTATCGCAATGCGACATCTTGTAGACAACAAACGTACATTGTTGGTTTTAATATCAGAAACATATATTGTTTTTTTTTATTCATTTCGTTTATTTGATAGGCACAAATGCGTTAGCTTGGCGGTGCCGAATTCTTTTATTTTTACATTTTGAATATTTTAAAACTAGGAGGTTACAATGTTGAAATATTTTTTTTATAAAAGAGAAAAAAATTACAGCTATCTTAAGACTAGAAAAAAATTCTATATATAAGAGAGGGGGCAAAAGATTTTTTTTATGAAAAATTTTAAAACAAGTAATTCAATAGTAATAGTTTTTAGGAAATATTTACAGTTATCTTAAAACTAACAATATAGTTTGGTACACAAAAGGGGGAACAAATATTTATGAAAAATTTCACAGATGTTTTAAAACTAGGGATACAATTCTATTTACAAGATGGGTTACAATAGTTTTAACAAAGAGTAGAAATTACAACTATCTTAAAACTAGGAATACGGAATACAAATTTGATTTTTTATCGGATACTTATGCTTGGTCATTTCCAAAATCGGTGTAGAAGTAGTTGTATCAAGGACAGGGGAGAGAAGGCGTAGATGGTGACCGGTAGAGAAGAGCAAAACTTGCAACTTTCGGGCAAACGGGAGATCAGCGAAACAAATTTGCGCCTCAGTCTAGTAGGTCGGATTGGCGGATGGTATTCTTCGGACCCGCGGGGAATCCTTCTAAGGGAATCCTTCGGACCTCGAGTCGCTCTCGCTTCAGATTCCGTAGTGATAAGGGCGACGGCGGTTACATAGTGGCAGTCTGAAGGTTATCGGTTCCACTCGGCAAGAGGAAACTTCTAAAAACGAGAAATAAAAAGAGAGGGGCTAAATTGGGATATTTATCGTTTTTATGAAAGTATAAATAAGGGACATATAGGGGAAATCACGATTTGCCAGCATATCTCGGACTGGGACATTGGGTGGTCTACCTCGGGCCCGAAGGGAATCCTTTAACTGAGACCTGGCGTCCAAATACCCGGCGCATACCCAGACAACGTGCTCGATGTCACGATAGCCCTCGTCACAAGCGCACAGACTACTCTCCGCAAGCCCAATACGCTGCAAATGCGCATCTAAGGTGTAGTGGTTGGACATAAGTCGGGACATTACACGAATAAAATCCCGACCCACATTCATCCCCCTGAACCAAGGCTTCGTTGATACCTTTGGGATAATCGAATGTAGCCATCGTCCAAGTTCACCATTGCTCCACGAGGTTTGCCAACTGTTGAGTGTCCTCTGACGACAAATACTAAAAAATTCGTTGAAGCAGATTGGTCTTTCGTATATGTCACCATTTAATGCGCCCACCTTTGCTAATGAGTCGGCCTTTTCATTGCCCGGGATAGAACAATGAGAGGGGACCCAAACAAAGGTAATCTGATAAGATTTTTCAGATAACGTACACAAGGACTCCTGTATCTTCCCCAGAAAATACGGGAATTGCTTTTTAGGCTTCACCACACGAAGAGCCTCGATAGAGCTGAGGCTGTCCGAAATGATGAAGTAGTGATCTGTGGGCAGAGTGTCCATGATCCCAAGGGTGTACTGAATTGCAGCTAACTCTGCGACGTAAACTGAAGCAGGATCATTGAGCTTGAATGAAGCGGTGATAGTATTGTTGAAGATACCGAAACCAGTGGACCCATCGAGATTTGATCCGTCAGTGTAGAACATTTTGTCACAGTCGACTTCTCGGAATTTAATATAAAGTATATTGGGGATCGCTTGAGAGCGTATATGGTCCGGGATTCCACGAATCTCTTCCTTCATGGATGTGTCGAAGAATACAGTAGAATCAGAAGTATCTAGGAAACGAACACGGTTGGGAGTATACGTAGAAGGATTAATGCTCTGTGCCATGTAGTCGAAGTACAAGGACATAAATCGGGTTTGAGAATTAAGCTCGACGAGCCTCTCGAAGTTTTCAATCACCAACGGGTTCAGAATGTCGCATCGGATGAGCAATCGATATGAGAGTTCCCAAAATCGATTTTTTAGCGGAAGAACGCCCACCAGCACTTCGAGACTCATCGTATGGGTCGAATGCATGCAACCCAAGGCAATGCGCAAGCAACGATACTGGATTCTCTCCAGTTTGATGAAGTGTATGTTCGCAGCGGAGCGGAAACAGAAACACCCGTACTCCATCACCGACAATATCGTTGTTTTGTACAACCTGATCAGGTCTCCTGGGTGAGCACCCCACCATGTTCCAGTTATTGTTCGGAGAAAATTGATCCTTTGTTGGCATTTCTGTTTCAGATACCTAATGTGACATCCCCAGGTACCTTTAGAGTCGAACCAGACCCCGAGATATTTAAATGTGAAAACCTGGTTGATCGTTGCACCCATTAATAGAAGCTGGAGTTGCGCCGGCTCACGCTTCCTAGAAAAAACAACCAACTCAGTTTTCTCCGTGGAGAACTCAATACCCAGCTGAAGAGCCCAAGCAGACAAATTGTCCAAGGTATTTTGTAATGGTCCTTGCAAGTCGGCAGCTTTGGGCCCTGTAACAGAGACCACCCCGTCGTCTGCAAGTTGCCTTAGCGTGCATGAATTGGCAAGACAATCGTCAATGTCATTCACGTAAAAATTGTAGAGCAGGGGACTTAGACATGAGCCCTGGGGAAGACCCATGTAGCTAAATCGCGATGTTGTTAAATCGCCATGTGAAAAGTGCATGTGCTTTTCAGACAACAGGTTTAGCGAAAAGTTATTTAAAATTGGTGAAAGACCATGCTGGTGCAGCTTCTCTTACAGAATGTTGATAGAAACTGAGTCAAAAGCCCCCTTAATATCCAAGAAGACTGATGCCATCTGCTCTTTGTTAGCATAGGCCATTTGGATTTCTGTAGAAAGCAACGCAAGGCAATCGTTCGTCCCTTTGCCTTTGCGGAAGCCAAATTGTGTATCTGACAGTAAGCCATTTGCTTCAACCCAATTGTCGAGGCGAAACAAGATCATTTTCTCGAACAACTTCCGAATACAGGACAGCATTGCAATCGGCCGATACGAGTTGTGGTCGGAGGCTGGTTTTCCTGGTTTTTGAATGGCGATGACTTTCACTTGCCTCCAGTCATGAGGGACAATGTTACCCTCAAGAAACTTGTTAAATAAGTTCAGCAAGCGCCTTTTTGCAGTGTCAGGCAGATTCTTCAGCAAGTTGAATTTGATTCTGTCTAACCCTGGGGCGTTATTGTTGCATGATAAGAGAGCAAGTGAAAACTCCACCATCGAAAACGGTGTTTCGTTCGCGGTATCGAGAGGAGACGCGGCGCGGCACGTTTTCTGTACCGGGACAGAGTCCGGACAGATCTTCTTGGCGAAAGCAAATATCCAACGGTTTGAATATTCCACGTTCTCGTTGGTACTATTACGGTTACGCATACGTCGAGCCGTACCCCAAAGAGTGCTCATCGCTGTTTCTCTCGTTAACCCGTCGACAAACCGGCGCCAATAACTGCGTTTTTTGGCTTTCATTAAACTCTTCATTCGCCTTTCTAGCGACGCGTACTGTTGATAGCTAGCGGGTAACCCGTCTTCCCGGAAGGCCTTATATGCAGTGGACTTCTCCGCGTACAGCTCTGAGCACTCTTTATCCCACCACAGTATGGGAGACCGTCCATGGGTATTCGCGCTGGGTACTGGTTTAGTCTGAGCTTGATTCGCACTGTCGAGAATCGAGCCAGCCAAAAACCTGTACTCTTCCTCCGGAGGAAGTTCTTGAGTGGATTCGATTTTAACGGATATCGTGGTCGCGTAACTCTTCCAATCAATGTTCCGTGTGAAGTCATACGAGGCATTGATTGTTTTCGATGGTCTTGAACCGTTAGCAATTGAAATCACGATAGGCAAATGATCGCTACCGTGGGGATCAGGGATCACCTTCCACATGCAATCTAACTGTAGCGATGTCGAGCAAAGCGATAAATCCAACGCGCTTGCGCGTGCTGGTGGTGTAGGAATCCGCGTCATTTCTCCCGTGTTTAAGATGGTCATGTTGAAATTGTCGCAAAGATCTTGGATTAATGTTGATCTATTATCATCATGAAGACAACCCCATACCGTACCGTGCGAGTTAAAGTCTCCCAGAACTAGCCGCGGTGCCGGTAAGGATTCCGTGATATTACAAAGCGTTCGGTGCCCTACCGAGGCTCTAGGAGGAATGTAGATGGAAGCAATGCAAAGGTCCTTCGATTAAAACTTGACAAGCGACAATTTCAATGCCTGGTGTTGAAGGGAGGTTAATTCGGTTGAAAGAATAGCACTTTTTGATCCCCAAAAGTACTCCTCCATAGGGGTTTTCTCGATCCAGACGAATTATATTAAAGTCGTGGAAGTTGAGATTTATATCGGAAGTTAACCAAGTTTCACATAATGCGAAAGCATCACATTTTAAACTATTTAGTAAAAATTTAAAGGAATAGATTTTCGGGAGGATACCTCTGCTGTTCCACTGTAGAACAGTGATCGAATCGGTGACCTCGTTCGATGACTTAGCCATCGAAGGATACGATCGCTGCAAGGAGGGCCATTTAGTAGTAAACTGCTTCAAAAATGTTTGCACTATAGGGAGAAAACGTATCAGAAGGCTTTTAAGAGGATCAGTAACATTGAAAGCTGTGAAAATTAAGTCCACTTTGTCAGAAAATTTCATTAGTCCGCTACTGGACTGAGTATCTGTTTGAAAAAAGGGGACACTTGGGGTTTTTGATGTCCCTGGAAGTGGTGGGTACTCCTTGTTAGAATTAATATTTCCAAGTCCTGGAGCAAATTGCTTCGGCTTTTGTGCATCACTTCCGTTGGATTTATTGATTGTAATTGGCGCACTCTGAGGGGACGACACCATGGCACCCTTACGAGGCAATTTAGGGGAGGCTAGATTTCTCCTCTTCCTGGATTCCCCTGGGTTGACCAATGATGTTCCCTCTTGAGGGTCGTCAGATTCTTGCTCAACGCCAGCCAAAAGAGCAAAGGAATTTTCGGAAGGGACAGATGGCGAAGCATTCTTTAGCATTTCTGCATAAGAGTGCCTCGAGCGATCCTTAAGGGAGCGCTTAATTTTATCCCCGCGCTGCTTGTACGCCGGGCATGACTTAAGAGCATGCGGAGGGCCCCCGCAGTAAATACTCTTCTCAGTTTCTCCACCGCAAGCGTCATCCTCATGCTCTCCCTCGCATTTGCCGCACCGTTTTTTATTGCCACAATAAGTGGCTGTGTGGCCCAGTTGCTTGCAATTGCTGCAGTTCATTACCCGCGGTACAAACACGCGAACGGGTAAGCGAACCCTATCCAGGAGGACATAGTTGGGAAGAGCAGACCCGGAGAAAGTCACCCGAATCGACGGACGGAGAATAAGTTGTCTTATCATTTTCTGTTTTTGCGGAATACAATTGCTTGCATTCCAGAATCTTCACCTTTTGAAGTGAAGGGTCCTTAAAGCAGCCAACCCCGTACTTCAACAGGTCTTCGCACTTTAGACCCGGTTCGGCGACTATACCATCGATCTCCACTGCCCTACAAGGCACATACACTCTGAATTGTTTCGTAAAACGCTCGCTGCGAGCAATCTGGTTTGCCTGATCGAGGTCATTTACTATAACGCGTATCTTATTAGCTCGAACACGTGTTATCTGAGCTACGGCCGGGTAGTTAGCAGTCAGCTCCCGTGATATTTCTAGAATATTGGGCGATTTCGTGTTGGGCCGGAAATACACCACCCAGGGTCCATTTGAACTGGCTGGGTATGTTTTAATACGGGGAGGACTGGGGGAATCAGGGGAGGGAGTAATATCAGGTTTATCCGGTAAATCCATGGGAATATCATTCCCATCCAATGTTCCTTCGCCCTCGGCCATTTAGGCACGAGGATAGCACGTGGTGTAAACGAGAGATGAAACTTGTATTCAGGGGAAAGGGAAAAGTAGACCGATCGGGGAAAGGGAAACGAAAGAAAGAAAAATAATACTTAGCTTATATAGCGGCGTGTCCGGCAATTCTGGTATTCACTTCACCAGCCTGGGCACTGGCGAACAAAGACTGCCTCAAACAATAGTTGACCTTCACTGACAATATATATTCTTGTTCACTTTATGCACAGCACCAGAAAACGAACTGCTTCGATCGAGAGCTCGGAGAGTTATGAAACATATATTGTTGATGCTGATGCATTTGATCAGTATAGCATTCCGAGTCATAAAGTTGCTTTTTGTCTATCTCATTCCAGACATACCGGTGGAGTTGCTATTTACGCCAAAGAATCGATTAAATTCAACGTTCGGTTAAACGAAGCAGTTGATAATAATTGGTTCTAGGGTATATCAGTTGAAAGAGGCACGCAGATGGGAAATTTTGCAGTAGTATACCATTCTCCTAGTTCAAGCGATCGACGGTTTTTGGAAATTTTAGAAAACTGGTGGGAGAATTTCGTTGACTTAAGTAAACTTAATGTAATTTCGGGCGATTTCAATATTGATTGGCTCAACGATCAAAATTCGAATCAGTTGAAGCAGTTGGCTGAGTTTTTCAATTTCAAGCAAACGGTTAGTGAGTTTACAAGAATTTCCAGACACAGTAGAACATTGATAGATCACATGTATTCCAATTTTGGCGGGGTTCATTCGTATGTAGAGGCCGATTGTAAAATTTAAGACCATGAGACGATTTTAATTTTGCTGGAGAATGAGCCTAACTATGAAGAGGATAATGTTAAAATCAAGTACTGGAAAAGATATTCGAAACAAGCTATGTCTCAACTGGTTTCGAGAAGCATGGATTTTATGGAATTGAATGGAAATTTGGATAACAAGGCAGCTGTTCTGACTAACGTGTTACAAGAGTGTACAAATAGTTTAGCTTCTCAAAATTTGTTAATTCAAATAACTCGAACAGCTGGTACTCTTTAGATCTTTTGCGCCTTAAACGTAAAAAAGATAAAAAGTACAAGAAAATTTGCAGAACTAATAGTGAACTTCTTTGGAATGGGTACACGCACGCGCGAAATATTTATTCATGGGCCTTGAAGAAGACCAAATGTGAATATATTCAAAGGAAGATCGATCAACATCAAAACAACAGCAAAGAGTTATGGAAAATCCTAAAGAATTTAAATAAACCTAAACGTAGTTCCTCACAGTCCATAACTTTTAACGGGGTAGAAGAACAATCTGAACAAAGAATAGCTGAAAAATTGAACAGTTATTTCGTTAACAGTGTCCAACTGATCAATCAAAGTATTGAGTATTGAACAGTTGAAGGATATTGGTTTTTCTTTGGGAAAATCGGCTGGTATCGATAATGTCGACGCAAAAGTGATACAGGATTGCTTTCTTGTCATCGAACACGATCTGCTGGACCTTGTAAATGAATCACTACAAACTGGACACGTGCCGAAAGATTGGAAGGAATCACTTGTGATTCCTATTCCCAAAGTTACTGGAACGGATAAAGCCGAAGAGAACCCCCCCCCCCTTTAACATGTTGCACACATTAGAGAAAATTTTAGAACTTGTTAAGGGCCAGCTGATGAGTTATTTGAATAATAATAATTTGCTAATTCCGGAGCAATCGGGATACCGAGAGGGACACTCTTGCGAAACCGCTTTGAATCTAGTGTTAGTAAAGTGGAAAGAGAAAATCGAGGTTAAAGAGACTATTTTTGCTGTATTTTTGGATCTAAATGCGCTTTTGAGACAATTTCGAGACCTTTACTTTTGAAAACTTTAGAGCGATTTGGTATCGGAGGGATAGCACATAAGTGGTTTGAAAACTATTTATGTGATAGAACTCAGAAAACTAGTTTTAACGATTTTGTATCTAGTCCTCTCGACAATCCTCTGGGAGTGCCGTAAGGTAGTGTCTTAGGTCCTATTTTATTTATTATGAATATAAATGACATTGGGCGAGTTTTACGATTTTGTGACTTAAATTTGTTTGCTGACGACACTGTTCTGTTCATTGCAGCTAAGGATGTAGATGAAGCCGTGGCGCATTTGAACGAAGATTTGCATTCCCTTGATCGTTGGTTAAAATTTAAACAATTAAAGTTAAATGTTGCTAAAACTAAATACATTATTATCTCTTCGGCTAATACTAGGCCTGACGTTAACGTTGAAATAAACGGTGAGACTATTGATCGCGTTAGTGAATTATCTTGGAATAATCATTGATGAAAAGTTAACCTTTAAGTCTCACATCGACAATGTCATCAAAAAGATTGCTAAAAAGTATGGTATATTATGTCGTCTGAAAAATGGTTTAAGTAAAATTTATTATATTATATTATATTATATTATATTATATTATATTATATTATATTATATTATATTATATTATATTATATTATATTATATTATATTATATTATATTATATTATATTATATTATATTATATTATATTATATTATATTATATTATATTATATTATATTATATTATATTATATTATATTATATTATATTATATTATATTATATTATATTATATTATATTATATTATATTATATTATATTATATTATATTATATTATATTATATTATATTATATTATATTATATTATATTATATTATATTATATTATATTATATTATATAAATCTATTATTTCACCACATATTGACTTCTGTCCGTCTATTTTGTTCCTTGCCAATCAAACACAAATATTGAGGTTACAGCGATTGCAAAATAGAATGATGCGATTAATTTTAAAATGTAACAGATACACTTCCTCTAGTTTCATACTAAATGCATTACAATGGCTCTCTGTGAAGCAAAGAATTTATTACTTGACTACGGTGTTCATTTTTATAGTTATTAATGGAATGCTGCCTCGACATTTGTGTGATCGAATAGAAAGAGGAAGTGATGTGCATAGGTACAACACTAGAAACGCATCTGATGCAAGAACACCTAACTTTTTATTTAGTAGATCACAGAACTCCTTGTTGTACAAAGGGATAAGTTTTTTCAATTCGATGCCTAGACATATTAAACGTGCGGCAACATTGGCGGAGTTCAAAATAATATGTATTTCACACGTAAAATCTGCTTTGTAGACAGATTTTTTGAATTTTTATATTTTGGAGTTATTTTAATAACTATGTAATACCACGAAGATTGTATTTTTATGAAGTAGAATACTACTAACTTTTCAATATGGGGTGCCGTTTCAAAAATTTCAGTTGAGAAATTTTCCCAGATTTGAAATGCGAATATCTTCCGTTCTACTGATCGAAATCGCAATATTTTGTAGTAGAATACTTCTAACGTTTCAATATGGGGTACCGTTTCAAAAATTTCAGTTAAGAAATTTTCCCAGGTTTGAAATGCGAATATCTTCCGTTCTACTGATCAGCGAGGAAAATGCGCAATTTGCAAGCACATCTCACGCAGAGCCGTCAAAAAGGAGCATGTAAGCGTTTCATTATATACGGGAATGTTATATATATATATATATATATATATATATATATATATATATATATATATATATATATATATATATATATATATATATATATATATATATATATATATATATATATATATATATATATATATATATATATATATATATATATATATATATATATATATATATATATATATATATATATATATATATATATATATATATATATATATATATATATATATATATATATATATAGGTCACGCGAGCTTGTTTTGTATCAGTGGGTGCTCGCTTACCACACGAGCAACATGCTCGTCCGGACGGTACAATGAGCGGCATCATGTTTGCGTTCCCGTACCAAGCGTCATCGCAAGGTTCTTCGTGATAAAATCCAGGGAATCACCAAATCCGCCATTCGGCGTCTGGCTCGTCGTAGTGGTGTAAAATGCATCTCCGATTTAATCTACGAATGCTGATGGTGTGCAGGAAAATGACATCCGAGATGCCGTGACCTACACAGAACACGCCAAGCGCAAACCCGCAATGAATGTCGTCTATACTCTGAAGTGGCAGGGACAAACTTTGTATGGATTTGGAAGTTTAAAAAGTAGAACTCACTTGTATCATTATAAAAAAAGGCCCTTTTCAGGGCTACCAAAATCATTTCAAAGAATAAGTTTGCATTTTCTGTTTCATGGACTGTTTCTCCCTGGAGAGCAATTTGGGTTAAACCATAAATTATGATTTATTTCAGTACGCGAATTGCAAATATGGTCAGAAACAAACTGGAGTGAAGTGGAAAACATTTTTACTAGGCGCATTCAAAAAAGGTTTCAATTCTCAAACATTTTACCAAGGTGCCGTAATACACTACTCTCTTTACCCTGAGTGTTCGATAATCTCCGTATTGGACACAAAATTTCAATTTTGTTCTTGGGAAGCAGTACGGCTTGGATATTTGGCAACACACCGCCCTGAGCAATTGTCACTCCGGAGAGCAGTTTGTTCAACTTTTCGCTGTTACGAATCACCAGCTGCTGAAGACGTGGGATACTTCGTCTTTTTGTTGTCACGGGCAGCATTTCCTGCCAATTTAAACACTTTAGCAAGCACTTTAGCACTTTAGGTATTCCATTACAGCTACTAAGTAAACGGCATTCCGATGCGTTCAACACAATTTGCTGCTGTCACAGAAGAGTTGGCCAAGCACGCCGTCTCAGATGGCACCAAAACTGTTACCATATACACCAGCTCCAAGTAAATTCCGAACACTGCCCAAACAAAAGACCCTTTTCAGGGCCATCATTTATCAACATAGAATCGAATTGAAATTTTGTTACCACAAGCATCCGAAAGTAGCTTGCCAAGAGCGTTCGATGGCAAGTGAGCTACTTGTGAACAATATCGTCGATTTCACGTAGAATGACATAAAATAAAAAGTTATCATTTGTGTGTTTGTTTACAGTTTCGTGTTTACTAGGCGCATTCAAAAAAGGTTTCAATTCTCAAATATTTTACCAAGGTGCCGTATTACATTACTCTTTTTATCCTGAGTGTTCGGCAACCTTCGTATTGGAAACACAATTTCAATTTTATTCTTTATCAAAAATATGTGGTCGACAAACGAAGGGGAGGAGCTACGAAGAACACATATTGAGGACAACACAAAAAAGGACGAGCTTACGTTGTACTGTAGTCAGATATAAAAACTCAGCATGCTGTTGTTCACGATCAGTTCGTTTGCAGCATCGTAACTGAAACTGTACATCTACGTCTACAAGGTGTTGAAAGAGGTCCATCCAGATACCAGAGTCTCGTCGAGCATCATAAACAGATTTATTAGACATTTTCGAACGCATTGCAAACGAGGTCTCCCGCCTGACTCATTACAACAAGCGTTTGACAATAACCTCCCGCGAAATTCAAGCCGCCGTCCGTTTGCTGCTGTCAGAAGAGTTGGCCAAGCCGTCTCAGATGGCACCAAAGCTGTTACCAAATACACCAGCTCCAAGAAAATTCCGAACACCGCCCAAACAAAAGGCCCTCTTCAGGGCCATCAATTTATCGACAAAGAATCCTATTGAAATTTTGTTATTACAAGCATCAGAAAGTGGCTTGCCAAGAGCGTTGGATAGTAAGTGAACCACTTGTGAACAATATCGTCGCTTTCACGTAGAATGGCACAAAATAAAAAAAATATTTGTGTGATTTGTAGACAGGTTAGTGTAATTATTCAATTTACAAAAATCGAACGTTTTCTAGCGTTTCGATATAGGTGCTCCGTTTCAAAATTTTCGGCCAGAATGTTGCCTGTTTTTCTAAAAGTGAAAATCTGCTGTTGTACTGAATGAAAACCTTCGATTTTTGCGCTGATTGGAAATAGTTGTGACTAATTCTGTAGATAGTACAATTACTGAAAATAGCGGATTTTGTGAAAGCAGTGGTTGGTCCGTACAATTCGATTCCAAGCGAGCCAGACTAGTTTTCGTTGGAAGGTCCACCTCTGACAATAGAAGTAAACTATTTTATGGTGAATTCAACTACAACTTCCTTGAAAACAGCACAGATAAACAACTTTTTGGGAAAAACGCGCAAACCTAAATTTTCCACTATAATGGAAAATAGTGCCCCTGCCGCACAGCATCATCAAGATAGATAGTAATTCAAGCCGGGAGGAAAAGGGGAGGGAGGTTGTAAGGCAATGGAAAACGAAAATTTCATTTATATCTTACTGGAATATAATTGGCTGGTCCTGAAAAGAACTTGTTGGTTTGTGGTTTATTTTGGGTCACATTTTAGGCCCGCTCGATTGCTGATAGCTGTGAATTTCTCACAGGGCGACAGTTTCTGTTCGGTAGCGATGAGGCTTCTTAACGCCAACCGTGACTGGGGCACTTTTACACGGCCTTCGTTACTTACTACTTGCGGGGAGGCTTTCCTCCGGTGGACTTACGAGCGGTCTGTTTGGTACGGGCCATGTAGCGAAAAATGCTGATCTGCTACTTCTCTGCTGCTGGTAGTAGGACGACGGTTAAACGCTCGTTTTCGTGTCCTAATTTATAAAAATTCAACAATATTTTCAAAGAATGTTGCAAATATGACAACTAATTCCAAAAATACTCCAAATAAACTATGTATGTGCAAAAGACGACAAAATCGCAAAGAAATTGCTGTTCCAGCACAGAATTTCCTGTCGGGAAATGGTTTTTTAACGGGTAAATTTGCTCGATAGAAATGCAGTTTGTCGACTTTCCCATTCAGATTCGCAATTTCAGTTTTGTTGATAATCAAAAATGTGTGATCGTCCTAAAAGGGACAGTTTTTACAGCAATATGCTTTTCATTTGCGAGTTTCAGCGTTCGATTTATGCTTTCTTTTCGGTCTTCTTGGGCAGCACTACTGATTGGATGTTTTGCAACACACCACCTTGAGCAATGGTCACTTGTTTGTTCAACTTTTCGATGTTACGAATCGCCAGCTGTTGAAGACGTGGGATACTTCGTCTTTTTGTAGTCACGGGCAGCATTTCCTTCCAATTTCAACACTTTAACAGCACCTTATTACAGCTACTAAGTAAACGGCACTGCGACGCGTTCAACACAATTTGCTTGTGTATCGACCAACGAAGAGGAGGAGCTACGAAGAACACATATTGAGGACAACACAAAAAAGGACGAGCTTACATTGTGCTGTAGTCGGGTATAAAAACTTGGCATGCTGCTGCTCAATATCAGTTTGTTTGTATCGTTGTACCATATACGTCGATCCAAATGTTTCCGAACATTGTTAAAGGATACAAGAAGAAGCGGCCGTCCGTTTGTAGCTGTCAGAAAAGTTCATTAAGCACGCCGTCTCAAATGGCACAAAAAGACTAGCTTCAACTAAATTCCGAATACTGCACAAACAAAAGGCCCTTTTCAGGGCCATCATTTATCAACAAAGAATCGAATTGAAGTTTTGTTATTACAAGCATCAGAAAGTGGCTTGCCAAGAGCGTTGGCTAGTAAGTGAGCCCCTTGTGAACAATATCGTCTGCATGTCGTAGAATAGCACGAAATAAAAAGTTATCATTTGTGTGATTTGTTAACAGTTTCGTGTAATCATTCAATTTACAATAACATTCATTAAATGCTCTTTTTAGGATTATCATATAGATATTTTAGATTTCGATGTACGTGTATCGATATTTCGGTATTTCCATTAGAAATAACGAAATATCTGCTTTTAATAGAACCTATCAGAAGATAGTCAAAATTGTAGCATTTGTATAACCAGTCTAAAGTGCATTCTACTTCACTCCGGTGATGTCTCTGACATTACCCACCCATTTTTTTCTCTTCTATTATTTGCATTTAGTCACACTAAGTTATTATATTCGCTATGATAATGATGGATTTTTGTTACTTGTTTCTTATAGTTTTTAAAAATAATGAGATGTCTACAGAAGTCTGAGCCACGCGCGCGCTAAGCAGATAGAGACTAACTTGAAATCGAACATGGTGACCAGTACTAAGAGCTCATCGGGTTGAATCGAAGCTTTTAGACTTTTGTTGTGATCATGGTCTGATTTGATGATGGTGTTGCTTTGCTGGCTTTGCTCGACAATAGAGTTAATCTCGGTTATTGCTGCGATAGCGGCAATAACGGAGTTGGATCGTTGAGTGGGGGGCTTGGTGACTTCTTCCGATATAACAAGATATCGGGTTCAATTCCTGATCAATCCAGGGTATTCCTGGAAAGGAATATCCCTGGAATGCCTTGGGTTAGTGGTACGCAACTTTCAATAAAGGGGCCTGACGTGGATGATATAACTCGACTGGACTCTGCACTGCCACTAGGCTCGTCACTTCACACCTTAGCAGGTGGTAGTACCGATGTTTTGGTCAGGCGGAAGGAGTCTTACAGAGAATTATCAGAAATGGAAGCTATTGGGTTCAATTCCCGATTCTATCAAGTATCATCCCGGAATGGGAATGTCTGCAAATTGAATGTTCGTTTTTTTTTGTTAACTGGTCTAGTCATGAGGTTAAATATTAATTATCTTCTAGATAAATCGTTCAGCTCACACCTTTGTGGGGGTATGAGGTGGGACCATCATCATCACCTAGTCTCCAGATTAAAACCCAATTGAATATTTATTGAAACATGGGGAGCATTTAAGAGACTATTCCGAGCAAAAAATTCTGGAGCATACAATTACTAGCAATAAGCACCCAAAACAGTCATCAATGGGAAAAAATTCGTCAGAGACAACTAGTTGGAAGTGTTTCCTATTGCTTGTAAGGAGGATTCGGGTAGGGTTTCCAAATGCCCGACTATAGCGCCAGACGACGGAGTCGTCTGCCGGGATTACGGATAAGCTTGCCATGGCTAGCTGAGTTTCTCAACCCCCACAGCCGAATCCACCTTCAATTCCTCCAAATTCCAATTCTCTCAGAAAAACCTATCCTTCACCAGATTTCTTTCCCAAACTTCCATTATAAACTCCTGGATTTCTATTAATCAAATCCCATTTATTTTTCTATTGTCATATATTCTTGTCAAAAGTGAACGTAAAAAAAACACTAAGCGCGGTCAAAGGGTTAGATTTAAAAAACGAAAAACCGATTCTATGTTTTCCAAACCTCCCTTCCAATTTATTTCTCTCTATGCTATACTTCTCTCTTTCTCCTATCCACACTTTTTCTGAGAGACTATCAAACGGCTCTCCCGGAGCGTAATCGCTAGCCAACGGAAACCAACTGTCTGATGGTTTCTCAGTGCCCTACTTGTGACGTCACCGTATGTTTGTGTCCCTCTTGAGTCGATCGTGCCTATCTCTTCCATTGGCTAATTTCTCCCCCTACTTAACAATTTTTCTCCCTACTAACTGTTGGCGGTGAGTTCGATGTCCGTATTTGCTGGATTTTTAATGATCACGTACTTACAGTTGTTCGTTGTCTACAAACCCCACCACAGCGGGCAGTGGGTTGTTTGATGCTGCGCATGTCAATTGGACTGTCGACCACGAGCGTCTGATGATGACGGGAAAGCCGATAATGCTCGGCTCGGCTCGATCATCCGCCGAAGGTGGGCAGTATCGAGCAGTCGCTTAACTGAGCTCCGCTTGCACTGCTGCTACTGATCCGGCGTCCGTACTGGGTGTAGTGCGTTTCACCACACGGGATGGAGCTGATGTCGACGCTTGGTAGTTTGTCGATAGCTGCCGTTGTTGGATGGCAAACACTGAATCGGGACCTACCGGATTCGGTTTTCGCTGCGTGAGTCGGGGTTGATCGCTCTGGCGTTGGTAAACTTTCCCCAGATAGAGAATCTCGCAGTATGGCAACCACGTTGTTGGCGAGCGGTGCGCACGAGGCCGAGATTTCACCACGATGACCAACGCTCTCCAAATGAACCTATAGTGGTACGCAACCAAGAGGCGATAGATGCACCTAGGGGATCACCCGGGTCCACCGATCTGTAGCTGAGACGATGCGGACTAAATGCTTGATTTTAGGTTGCGAGCCCAACGTTGCCGATGTTAAACAAAATCCCATTAGCACACCGAAATCCCCATCTAAATTCTTCCTCTAATTTACCTGCTTTGCAGCTTCGTCTCCGTACGCTACCTCTTCGACTCACTTCAATTTTTCCTATTAATCCTACCCTATCAAAATCATATTAAATTACTGTCTGATTTTTAAAACTTTTACGTTGAGAACTTACTTTTCACTCTCTTCTTTTAATTACTCGACTCGCGACTTTCGTAGAAAATATTTTGAATAAAATTTGAAGCAAACTCTGGAAAACATTTAAAATTAATCACATTTATCCGAAAGTCTTCTTTTTTTACACTCACTTCGAGCTTAGCTTAGCTCTTCACGTCACTGTAACTTCAACTTCAATTTTTACTTTGAACTTGTGTTCTTGACTGTCTAAACGGGAAAGACCAACTGTATCAGTCACCGACCCTCGAAACCTATTATCCTACTTCTTACTATTATTGGTTTCCCTAAAATTAATAATTTATAATTTGCCGTGTATCCGGTGTTTCCGGTTTCTTGCAACTG
Source organism: Topomyia yanbarensis (assembly GCF_030247195.1). NCBI lineage: Eukaryota > Metazoa > Arthropoda > Insecta > Diptera > Culicidae > Topomyia > Topomyia yanbarensis. The sequence continues at coordinate 84,153,525 of NC_080670.1, read as the reverse complement.
GTATTTCTACATCTAATTTTCTCCAGAATTTTATTCCTCATGAGACCTCTCGATGAAAGTTTCACCCATCGACCCATCGACCCCCAGAAAACTATTGAGGTTTTTCTTGTGATTCGAGCACTGTCTTACGTGTTGCCTACTCATGGGCGATAGCCCGATTGATACCCATGAACGTCACGAAACGCACGCCGTGTCCGTTTCATACTGAAGAACAGATTGCAATGTATCCTTCCTGCGAAGGAAGGTCATGCACGGTTCTGATTTCAGTGTTTTGACTTTTAAAGGAATCTTTACGGACGTCTGTTTATGTATTTTATAACAAAGTTTTCTTCCAGTACATAGTAAATAGAAATCTTTAGAATATGCAATATTGTATACGGAGGTCAAATTGATTTTTGGATAATTTATGCATTTTGGTAGTATTTGTTTCTCAAGCCATTCCCTGTACGGGCAACATCTGTGCTTAATGTATAAAAAGGTGTTAGTGTCAATTAATGTTTGCAGTAAAATAAGTCCCCACTCACCAAGAAGACTTGATTAGGAGAAAACTGGCAAAAAATCGATTACTTTGCTAAAATATACTTCAGAATACTTCGGACCTTTACAATAAAACCTACTATCCAATCATACAAGTTTCTTAAATCATGCAATCGCAATTCATAAAATGAAATTTCATGTCGCCTGAGTGAATTAAACCCTAACTCAGTAAAGTTCAGCCGGAAATGAACTGGAATTCTGGCTGGTCCAGTTCGTTTTCCGGCTCCAGTGACACAACCGATTCTAACTAGAATCGGTTGTGTCACTGGATCCGGAATACGAGCTGGACCAGCCAGAATTCCGGTTCATTTCCAGCTGAGCTTAACTGGGAAACTGAGCTCAATTCAATTTGGTGCAAACCCTGTATTGGGTTCCAGGATTATTACCTACCTGAATCGATATTTGAAATTATTCCTTAATTGTTGGTGATAATAATCGGCTAAAACCGACAGTTACACTAGTAGTCCTCGGAGTAAAACAGGATCTTCCTAATCAGCTCTGTACTTTGAACCAATCGAATCTAGAATGAAAATCTTTTTTCAATCCTAGTCTGTACTCGTACAGGGTTATCGACACACACGGCGTAGACGGAACACGTGAAGGCCGAATTTTCTACCAATGGCTGACAGTTTGCCGAACAATTTGATATCTGTTTTTGTTTAAGCTACAGAATCTTTATAAATGCAAACTTGTAGCCATTCGTGAATATATTAGACAGAATAAAGCATTCAGATTCATGAAAATTATTTTGTATCACGATTTTCATTCACAAAACTTAATCATTTAAATATTACGCAAGCTAGTGTTAGGAAATCACGACACGACTTTTGAAACGTAGAACATAATGTGACCTACAATAATTCGATACACTCAACTCGGGAGCTGGGGAGCTATGGCTACTGCGCATGGCTCGTGAATATTATCGATCTAGTCATAGAATTGGAATACAGATAAACTACTGAGTTTACACAAGAGCCATCTTACAACAGTTATTCACCGTGTCAATTGAGACAACATAGTGAGGGAAAGTATGCTATATTGGTAAAAGAAGGAAATTCTACATTCTAAAAAACATACCAAAAAGTCATAATAATGAGCTTTTCAGAATATTTCGCTTGCCTCTGGGTTATAAGTACCGTCAAACGGGTTTACTTGCAACACTTTTCAACTTTAAAGCGGCATAACTAAAATGCTGAAACATCAGAATAATTTTCAACATGTACAAGCGCTAATGGAAGTATAAAGACTACTAAATCAACGACACGACTAGACATTTAATGTAATTTTCTGGAGGAAAAGTGCCCGAGTTATTTACCGCCAGTTACCATTACATTGAGTTGCCCCTCGATGCCAACCAATAAATAATTTCTCCAGCAACACTTTTTGGATTTTTGGGATGCAAAGCAACATAGCAACCATCTTCAGTTTACAACAACATCAACAGATTTTTTTTTGCTAAAAATGCTCATAACTTTTGGACTAAATGAGATATCTCGAATATGCACACCTAGTAAAAATCGTGTAAAATTGCGTCTCCTGACCCTGACGAGCGTGAAAAATGACATAGTTTTACTCCTCATATGGCGTTTGTCTTAAACGTTGATACGTGTAATTTTATAGCACTGCACATGGTTGGTGTTAAGTCAGACCGGACCAAGTCGCAAAACATCAACAAATGAGTTAATGATAGCACTGGATAAAGAATTTCTTCATCTACATTCCACTTTTACCAGATTTAAAATATGAAACAATAAACAAGAATTATGGTAAAAATTATTTTCCAATTATAGTGTAAAGGATGCTGCGATTCAAACTTTAAACGCGTTTTTCTCGAAATCAGTGCACTGTCGCTTAGTCCGGTCTGACCTAACACCGACCACATGTAAAGTACATATTTCATGTAAAATTTAACGGAACAGGGCTATATTTCGTCATTTCATGAATTACGGTTTGTTGAATTGTGTCATGTTTGAAATTAGGTCAAAGATAAAATTCATACTTTTTTGGTACATATATATATATATATATATATATATATATATATATATATATATATATATATATATATATATATATATATATATATATATATATATATATATATATATATATATATATATATATATATATATATATATATATATATATATAAACAAGCTCTAAAAGTTTTGTAAAGACGCTATTGAAGGAAGAAAATTATTTAAAAAGTCCCGGACTTAAGTCCATATATGAATGTTATGTGATATTCTCGCTAGTATTTTTCTTCTATCAGCTGAGCCATCAGAGGCATTTTTGCGAGATGTTAAGTGAGTTGAACGTAGAATGAATTTTTGGCAGCTTTTTTAAGGGCGTAATTCAAGTGTTTTTTGCATAATTTGACCGTAGAAACTACATCCGGTTATTTTCGTTTTTCAAAGAAATGGTTGATTTTATGCATTGCATTACTTCACCAAAATTATCGGTGTGATAAAATTACATCATAATATCGCCAAAAATAAGTCACTAGTTACTTTTGTTAGTGTTTAGATAACAGTTTGTCATGAATTTTTATTGAATTCAAACTTCAAATGCGATAACAACAACGACGCCCGTGAGTGCCCGCGATCACACTACTCATTCGAAAGCTTTTAATTTTCTCTTTCAAATGAGTATATGCTAGTTTTGCGAAAACTTGCGATACGCAGTCAAAATTTAAAAAATGATCTACAAGGGTTTTACTAGTGATCAAGACTAAGGAGCCGAGTGGGATGTATGTTTTTTAGATGGTAGAGGTATTAAGACTGATTGAAAATCAGCAAATATTTTCAACCATCTGAAATAGGGTATAAAATGTTTCTGGAACTATTTCTTGCTAACTTGTGCAATAACTGTCAAATAAAGTGAACACAGTTGAGTTTTAGTCATTTGGTGAGTATTTTGATCCGAATTTGCATAGCACTGAAATAGCTTAAGGGTATGCGATATTATCCAAATAAAATAAGACCATTTTTAAATGAATCATATATACGAAAAAAGGGATTTGGATTTATTTTCATTTATGACATGAAATAAGCAATCTAAGTAACTTAAAACACACCTACGAAAAAAACGTTAATAATCTTGCTGATTAGTGAATGTAATTAAACATTCCACTAAGATGCTCAAAATGTTTGTTTTGAAAATGATAGAAAATGTTTCATATCGAGTAACCCACTAATGAAATTAATATTCCAAAATTAGTCGAACACATCTTATTTGATTCGTAAAAACAAAATAGTCATTTCTGAAGCCCCATAATGAGTTGTCCATTTATTTATTTTCAATATGGAAAATAAATTCCAAAATTACTATTGAAAAAAAAAATCATTTTAAAAGACAAAATACTTACTTTTGAGCCACTCTAATAAGCAGTAAAGCTAATTTCTGATTTTATAATTAAAATAGAAATTTAGCGCACAAAAACTTTTTTAATTTTTTTTTGTATCTTCACTACAAAATAATTCTTTGAGCCACCCTAATGCATAATGATTTTTTTCACATGTGTTAATATCAAAAACGATTTAGTACACGAAAATTAATATACACAAATTTTAAGAACGACTTCGAAAAAAAATATTTTTGAGACACCCTAATGAATAGTAAACGTATATTTTTGAAATGTTTTAATATCAAAAACGAATTCAGCGTACCAAAATTACATAAAATCATCCTATTTAAACCGATACGGTAAAGTTTGGACTTTAGTCCACCTTTTGTTCTAAGTCGTCCCACTGTGGAGCGGGGTCTTTCTCACCCAACTAGGGGAAGATGGGGTAAAACGCACCCCCGGGGCGAAATACACCCCTTGCTTATATCGAAAACAGCTGAAAATTTCTAGAAAACGGTAACACCAGTCGGAAGTCAGCCATAGTAAACATACTTTGTCAAAGTTTGATAACCGTACATCAATAGCAGCTCGAGAAATAAATAAAAAACAATAACGTGCTCTTCTCATGTAATTATTGTGGCTCGTACAACTTTTTTAATTTTTTTTTGTATCTTCACTACAAAATAATTCTTTGAGCCACCCTAATGCATAATGATTTTTTTCGCATGTGTTAATATCAAAAACGATTTAGTACACGAAAATTAATATACACAAATTTTAAGAACAACTTCGAAAAAAAAATATTTTTGAGACACCCTAATGAATAGTAAACGTATATTTTTGAAATGTTTTAATATCAAAAACGAATTCAGCGTACCAAAATTACATAAAATCATCCTATTTAAACCGATACGGTAATGTTTGGACTTTAGTCCACCTTTTGTTCTAAGTTGTCCCACTGTGGAGCGGGGTCTTTCTCACCCAACTAGGGGAAGATGGGGTAAAACGCACCCCCGGGGCGAAATGCACCCCTTGCTTATATCGAAAACAGCTGAAAATTTCTAGAAAACGGTAACACCAGTCGGAAGTCAGCCATAGTAAACATACTTTGTCAAAGTTTGATAACCGTACATCAATAGCAGCTCGAGAAATAAATAAAAAACAATAACGTGCTCTTCTCATGTAATTATTGTGGCTCGTACAAGAAGGATTTTCCGCTCTTATAAATACTGTTTTGCTATTATATTTGAGCATTCCAGTTCTATTTATACCGCTGTTCATTATTCTGTCGCACTACATATGAAAAATCTACAAAATAATTCACTTTTTGCTAAATTTATATCTCAGCTCCATCGGAGGCAAAATGCCCTCTTCTCTGTTTTTTCTGATTTTTAATCGAAAGCAGAAAAACATACCAATTGCATAATATATATATATATATATATATATATATATATATATATATATATATATATATATATATATATATATATATATATATATATATATATATATATATATATATATATATATATATATATATATATATATATATATATATATATATATATATATATATATATATATATATATATATATATATATATATATATATATATATATATATATATATATATATATATATATATATATATATATATATATATATATATATATATATATATATATATATATATATATATATATATATATATATATATATATATATATATATATATATATATATATTGTGTGTTTTGTGAAGACGCTATTGAAGGAAGAAAATTATTTAAAAAGTTATGAAAAAACTGATATTTTACTGTTACCTTATCACACAACATTCTAATAGCTGTAAAATTAAAACCATTAATGTTACAAATATGACATCCGCAACAAAGTTGATTAAAAAAGGCTGTGCTACAATTTTGCGGAACACTTGATTGTTCTATCTCTTCTTATTTCGAAAATAGTTTCTAGATCCAGAAAAATTAGGACCACCCTAATGTCACCCAACTCAAAAGATGCCTCAATTGACACAGATTATTTGTTCCGAAGACATGAAATCTCTAGAATCAGTAGTTTAGTCACAAACGATTTTGTCACTCTGTCACTCTGCACTGTGCGGTGGGGTAGGGGAAGATGGGGTAAAACGCACCCCCTAAGGAAATATGCTCATAACTAAGCTATAGAACATCAATTGGGAGAATTTTATTAATGATATCGTTTAGCCAACATTTTCCCCTGTAATCAAAATCATAACGCTTTGCAAAATATTCAAAAATATGAAAATAATTCAATTCTTCAAAATCAATAAAAATCACCTTTTGAAAAATAAGCGGGGCAAAACGCTCCTGTGCGGGGGCAAAATGCACCACAACAACGGGGCATAATGCCCTACAACAACGGGGTAGAATGCACCGCAACAACGGGGCATAATGCTCGGCGAACAAGCAAGTAGTTTTGTTTTCTGACGAGATTTCACAAAAGCGTGCCATCAAATAGCCTTAGGTTATGCAATTGGTATGTTTTCAGAACGATTTTTCTGCTTTCGATTAAAAATCAGAAAAAACAGAAGAGGGCATTTTGCCTCCGATGGAGCTGAGATATAAATTTTGCAAAAAGTGAATTATTTTGTAGATTTTTCATATGTAGTGCGACAGAATAATGAACAGCGGTATAAATAGAACTGGAATGCTCAAATATAATAGTAAAACAGTATTTATAAGAGCGGAAAATCCTTCTTGTACGAGCCACAATAATTACATGAGAAGAGCACGTTATTGTTTTTTATTTATTTCTCGAGCTGCTATTGATGTACGGTTATCAAACTTTGACAAAGTATGTTTACTATGGCTGACTTCCGACTGGTGTTACCGTTTTCTAGAAATTTTCAGCTGTTTTCGATATAAGCAAGGGGTGCATTTCGCCCCGGGGGTGCGTTTTACCCCATCTTCTCCTAGTTGGGTGAGAAAGACCCCGCTCCACAGTGGGACGACTTAGAACAAAAGGTGGACTAAAGTCCAAACTTTACAGTATCGGTTTAAATAGGATGATTTTATGTAATTTTGGTACGCTGAATTCGTTTTTGATATTAAAACATTTCAAAAATATACGTTTACTATTCATTAGGGTGTCTCAAAAATATATTTTTTTCGAAGTCGTTCTTAAAATTTGTGTATATTAATTTTCGTGTACTAAATCGTTTTTGATATTAACACATGTGAAAAAAATCATTATGCATTAGGGTGGCTCAAAGAATTATTTTGTAGTGAAGATACAAAAAAAAATTAAAAAAGTTTTTGTGCGCTAAATTTCTATTTTAATTATAAAATCAGAAATTAGCTTTACTGCTTATTAGAGTGGCTCAAAAGTAAGTATTTTGTCTTTTATAATGATTTTTTTTTCAATAGTAATTTTGGAATTTATTTTCCATATTGAAAATAAATAAATGGACATCTCATTATGGGGCTTCAGAAATGACTATTTTGTTTTTACGAATCAAATAAGATGTGTTCGACTAATTTTGGAATATTAATTTCATTAGTGGGTTACTCGATATGAAACATTTTCTATCATTTTCAAAACAAACATTTTGAGCATCTTAGTGGAATGTTTAATTACATTCACTAATCAGCAAGATTATTAACGATTTTTTTCGTAGGTGTGTTTTAAGTTACTTAGATTGCTTATTTCATATCATAAATGAAAATAAATCCAAACCCCTTTTTTCGTATATATGATTCATTTAAAAATGGTCTTATTTTATTTGGATAATATCGCATACCCTTAAGCTATTTCAGTGCTATGCAAATTCGGATCAAAATACTCACCAAATGACTAAAACTCAACTGTGTTCACTTTATTTGACAGTTATTGCGCAAGTTAGCAAGAAATAGTTCCAGAAACATTTTATACCCTATTTCAGATGGTTGAAAATATTTGCTGATTTTCAATCAGTCTTAATACCTCTACCATCTAAAAACATACATCCCACTCGGCTCCTTAGTCTTGATCACTAGTAAAACCCTTGTAGATCATTTTTTAAATTTTGACTGCGTATCGCAAGTTTTCGCAAAACTAGCATATACTCATTTAAAAGAGAAAATTAAAAGCTTTCGAATGAGTGTAGTGTGATCGCGGGCACTCATGGGGGTCGTTGTTGTTATCGCATTTGAAGTTTCAATTCAATAAAAATTCATGACAAACTGTTATCTAAACACTAACAAAAGTAACTAGTGACTTATTTTTGGCGATTTTATGATGTAATTTTATCACACCGATAATTTTGGTGAAGTAATGCAATGCATAAAATCAACCATTTCTTTGAAAAACGAAAATAACCGGATGTAGTTTCTACGGTCAAATTATGCAAAAAACACTTGAATTACGCCCTTAAAAAAGCTGCCAAAAATTCATTCTACGTTCAACTCACTTAAAATCTCGCAAAAATGTCTCTGATGGCTCAGCTGATAGAAGAAAAATACTAGCGAGAATATCACATAACATTCATATATGGACTTAAGTCCGGGCTCGTCCCACTGTGCGCTCTCTTCCTCTTTCAATTATGTGTGGCGTTCTCAAATAAATTCACCACGGCGCGCACTCCAGAGTGCGCTGCGAAGGAGTGTGCTCTTTTATTAGTTTTCTTCTAGCAAACGGTGGCGTGGCTGCGATTGACGATTTGAAGGAGATTATGTTGGTTTGTTGAATACTGATATATTTCTGTTGATGGTGACCGCATGTGTTGTCGGTTATTATCATACGTGACAATTGCAGGGTTATTGCGAAGAAACCTAGTTGGTTAAGGTTTCAATATATTATTTTGTTATAGGACATTCGCCTAAACACTCTAATGCTGACATTCCACGCGCAAATGAGTGAGTTTAACTTCCAGTGAGTCTAAATAGTATTTGTTATCCGATTTGGCCCTCAATTTATTTTATTTGTGCATGCCACCTAGGCGAATGCCTTTTGACCCCACTATACACATATGTGTAATGAAATATTCAATAATGTGAGTAGTAAAGGTAGTACTATCCATTTAAAAAATAATTACCCACTGGAAACTTGGGAACAAACCTAACAGTTCAATTTTGCCACACATGTGACGTTTGCAAGTTTCGAGGTAGGATCGAAATTTCATTTGCATAAACACACACACATATATATATATATATATATATATATATATATATATATATATATATATATATATATATATATATATATATATATATATATATATATATATATATATATATATATATATATATATATATATATATATATATATATATATATATATATATATATATATATATATATATATATATACCTCGAGGGGTGAGTCACTGTCATATTTCGAGAAAAAATCGTTCTACAGATACCATCAAATCACAACCGTTACAGAATTATTGATTTTTGACTTTATGTGTTAAAAATTTATTTGTCTTAAAATACCTCTAACTCAAAAAGTATACTTTGTATTTCAAATCTTTTAGATCCATTGGGAAGATGAGAAAATTTTCCATAGAATGATGCCCTCAGATGTTTCACCTAATGAGTTTAAGTAACCTTTTCAAAGTATTTTATTTAAAATTTTACAATTTTGATTGATTTTTCGTTCATTTCTCGAAAATCTTAATAGTTATCATCATCATTTTAATCATCTGAGTTGGAAACACCGTTCCGTACGGTATAAACAGCGCGCATTCGGGAATTAAACACAGTGTTTTTTCGGTGTTTTTCGCGATATTCGCGGTTTATTTTTCGACAAAAAGACGAGTGAAGTTGTTCTCTAGTGGTGAATAGTGAAAGATTGACGCAAATCGGTGAAGAAACGGCTGAAAAAAGTGAATTTTTAGTTTTGCCCACGCGGTGCTATAGGTAAACAAACAGCCATCGCTGTGCCTACCCGCGTGGCTGCCCGGCCAGTTCATTCACTTGCTGTAGATGCCAGTCGTGAGAGTGACGGTGCCCTGAACGGGAGATATTTTTGAAGACGTAAAAAACGTGAAAAGTTTTGGAAAATTTGGAAAAAATTTTTTGACTTGTTATTTGGTGGTAGTTGAGTATAATACAGTGCGTATTAAAAAATTTGGACGTTACAGTGCGTACCAAAAAAGTTGGAACAATAAAAAGGGCGGAATCCATTAAGTGCGTTTTTTCTTGGCGAAATTCATTCAGTTCGCTTCTCTTGGCTGTGTAGAAGTGGAAAACAAGCAGTAGCGACACTGCTCACCTACAGTGTGTCCCAAAAGTGTGGGAACACTTCGAAAAAGTCGACGTTGAAGGGGCAAATAAGGTAAGATCTTTCCTTTTCTTCACCTTTTTGTCCATTTGGGGTTGGTATCGGGTGACCGTGCCACATAGCAGTTTCCAACGTCTGGTGGTGTGATCTAAGATGGCGGCCGCTAGTAGCGGTGACCCGGGAGGGTCAAGCAAAAGAAGATTACCGGAGTATATGGACCCGACGAACAAATTCGGCGAATTGACGTTTCTGCAGCTGACAGGTAAAGACGGTGTACCTTTGCCAAGAAACCCGTTTATCATTGGAAAATCGGTTGAGGTTGCCGCTGGAGGTCCAATCGAAGGTGCGAATACCGAAGCTCAAGGGACACGGTATACCCTTCGAGTTCGGAACCCCGCCCAAGTTGCTAAGTTGCAGAAAATGAACCAGCTCATTGACGGCACTGAAGTAGTGGTTGAAGCCCATCCGAATCTGAACGTAAGCAGATGCGTAATTTCCTGCTACGATCTGATTCATATGGAAGAGAAGGATGTTTTACAGGAAATCATAAGCCAGGGAGTGATTCGTGTACAGCGAATTACACGAAAGGAAGCCGAGAATAGAGTAAATACGCCAGCGCTAATATTGACCTTCTGCAAGACCACATACCCGGAATACATAAAGATCGGTTTGCTTCACGTTCCTACTCGCCCATACTTCCCGAACCCGATGCTTTGTTATGGATGCTTCAACTACGGCCATACACGCGTTCGATGTCCTGGTCCCCAGCGATGTTTTAACTGCTCGAAAGATAAACACGGCGAAGATAAATGCAAAGAAACGGCGTACTGTCGGAATTGTGAAGGCGATCACCAACCAACTAGCCGCGAATGTCCTGTTTATAAAAAAGAAATGGAGGTCATAAAAATAAAAGTACGCGACAATCTAACATTCCCGGAAGCACGCAAACGAGCGGAACATCTAAGTAAAGGCAGCTATGCTCAGGCCACAGCACAACCGAATGAGATCCTTAGCAAGCTGAAAGAGTTGGAACTGGCAATGAAGAAGAAGGACGAAACGATCGCAAAACTTCTGGCGGAGACCAAACGAAAAGACGAAAAAATCGAGCAAATGTTGGCGTACATCCATCAGATGAAACAACAGTCCGCCAGCCAAGAAAAACCACAACACAACAAAGAACAGAAGCAAACGAGCCAACCAATCGGGCCTGTGACGAGATCCAGGAACAACTCACCAGCGATAACTACGGACTCAAAACGAGGAAGACCACAGAAACAACACACCCCGTTCAGCAAACCAACGACAACCTCACCGGATAACCTAAGCCCGCCACCAAAAAGAACCGCTGCCACTACCACCAACGAAACGATGGAATATTCAGACGATGAAATTGAGATTACCGAGACGCCTCCTAGCCAGCCTCTTCGATAATTCTCATTTTCATCAACGTTTGGATACCAACGACAACCCACGCACGAATACTGACCACGAGATAGATCGGTTTGGAAGAGAGGAAAGTGTAGTACTCCTTCCAACGCAAGCACAGCAGGATGAAGGAACTATCCGGGCCGTCATACCCCAACCCGTTGATAGTGAATTCACCTCTGTGGCCGATAGGAACACCGATTTCACCACTACAACTTGTAAACCAGCAGACCAAAAACCCACGATCGACAAACAGAAGGAGATCAGCAGAACTACACAAAGTCTATCCCCAGTGCCGACCGCAGTCGGTGTTCGTGAGCATAATAGTGTAGTTTGTACGACAGCGGTTGGCACTGTGGGGCTGGACCTTCCTCAGGTCAGTTCTAATAGCGTCAACCACCTCGCAGATACTGCTGTCCTTAACATTTTTACAGGTTTGACTGGCAACGAAGAACATATCCATGCTTCACCTCCACCTCTGACTTCACCCGGAGAAGGTCCATCGAGAGACCCGCATCGAGACGATGTTACCAGTATGAATCCAAACGTGAGAAACCCGTACCGAGATGACTCAACTAGCAGCACGACTCTATTTTCGAAGCAGCAAACAACAAGAACTACACAAAGTCTTTCCCCAGTGCCGGTCGCTGTCGGCAGTTCTGGAAGCAATCGTGTAATAGTTTCGACAGCGGCTGGCACTGTGGGGCTAGACGTCCCACAGGTCAGTCCCATTCCACCTCGCTCACGAACGGATTCTGTTGCGGTTTATCCCGTTACAGATGTGACCAGCACGCATCGAACGAATAACCGGTTTGGGGAAGAAGAGAAGAAAGTAGCTTCCCCACTTCATCACGAAGGGATCGACCGGGGGGAAGAGGACTGTCCCTACCTCCCGGATATACAGTCCTCGCAATTCTCCTCCTGGCTTTCCGCCGGTGAAGGCACATCACAACAGCAGCTCCAGAACACCGATCTACCAACCACGTCGAGGAACCCTATCGGCGAGCCAATACGATCTCGTAGACGTTCGCCATCAACATCGTCTTCGTCAGCGACAATCACCAGTCGCAATAGCAAAAGTTTCGCACTGCAGTGGAACATTCGGGGCCTCCGCTCCAATATCGATGAACTTAAGCAGCTGATCGCCCAACACGAGCCAAAACTGATAGCGTTACAGGAAACAAAAGTGGACAACCGAGTAGTTCCAGCAGACTTTATCGGTAACAACTATACTCTGCTGCTGAAAACTGGTAGCTGTCGATACTGGCAACAAGGAGTAGGTCTTGCCATTCGGGATGGTGTACCCTTCGAACGAATCGATGTCGACGACAATATACAGGCAATCGCAGTTCGGATCCAACTGCCACAACAAATGACGGTGGTATCGATCTACGTCCCTCCCAATACTCAACAGTGTCAAGAACAGCTGGGTGACTTCCTCGAAACGCTTCCACGTCCAGTGCTGGTACTAGGCGACTTTAACGCGCACCATATTTGCTGGGGTTCTACGAAATCTACCGCACTAGGCCACTTCATTGCCGAAAAAACGCTATCGGAACGAATACTCATCCTCAACGACGGATCGCACACTCGGATTGATCCAGCTACCGGTATTACTTCGGCTATTGACCCTCGATCTGCTCAGAATCGGTGGCTTCGAAATTTGTTTGGCGAACACTTCCGGACACCCACAGCAGTGATCACTTTCCCATTCTCGTTTCCATTCCCGGACTGTCGACTATCCCAACGAAAAGACAGAAATGGATTTACGACCAAGCAGATTGGACAACCTACGAGCGACTGACCGCCAACGCTATTCGACCGGGCGTCGAAATATCAATCGACTGTTTCGTTGACCGGTTGATTAGAGCAGCAAATACCGCGATACCTCGCACTACCGGCAGAGTCGGTCCCAAAGCGGTTCCGTGGTGGTGTCCGGAGGTGAAAGCAGCTATCAAAAATCGGAGAAAAGCACTTAGAGCACTGAAGCGTATACCAGCAGAGGACCCACGAAAAGCGGATGCACTGAAAAGCTTCCAGGAATCACGGGCAGCAGCAAGAAAGTCTATCCATGACGCCAAGAAAAAATCATGGGAAGACTTCGTCGCGAAGATATCTCCAAGTTCAACTACGTCGGAGATGTGGCAGACAGTGAACACGTTGAGAGGGAAACGCCAACACCGCCCAACTGTCATCAAGCGGTCCAATGGTTACACGGATAAGCCAGAAGAAATAGCTGAAGAACTGGCGCAACACTACAGCGAAAGATCCGCAACCTCCAGCTATTCGTCGTTGTTCCAGAGGGAGAAAGAAAAGGCCGAACGAAACCGCATAAACTTCTCGCCAGATAGTGATGATATTTACAATTCGGACTTCACCCTGAATGAATTGCTGTGGGCACTCGACAGAGGAAGAAGTGGCTCTTCAGGACCGGACTGCATCGGCTATCCAATGCTTCAGCGACTGCCATTGTCTGTGAAAACTGCCATGTTGGAACTTTTCAACAGAACATGGCGCAGTGGCGTATTCCCACCCTGTTGGCGAACCGGAATCATCATACCAATTCCAAAGCCAAGCTCGGATGACGCGGGTCCAGCTGCATTCCGTCCAATCACGTTAACTAGTTGTATGGCGAAGGTGTTCGAACGAATTGTCAACCGACGGTTAACCACCGAACTAGAGTCGAACGGGCGTCTCGACAAACGACAACATGCCTTCAGATCTGGTCGGGGTACTGACACATACTTTGCGGAGTTGGAGAGGTCATTACCCGACCGTGACGAGCACTGTCTGATAGCGTCGCTAGACTTGGCCAAGGCGTACGACACCACCTGGAGATATGGCATCCTACGAACACTGCAGAAATGGCAAATACGTGGAAGGATGATAAACATTGTCAACAGTTTTCTGGCAGAGAGAACGTTCCAGGTCAACGTAGAGGGGCATTTGTCGCCAGCACATCCGCTGGAAAATGGTGTGCCGCAGGGCTCAGTGCTCTCTGTGACACTATTTCTCGTGGCTATCCAACCCATCTTCCGCGTGGTTCCAAACTCCGTACAAGTGTTGCTGTACGCCGATGATATTCTGCTTCTTGTGTGGGGGAAGAAAGACCAGTCGCTGCTCCGAAAACTTCAGGCCGCAGTAAAAGCCGTCGATAAATGGTCGAGAAGTGTTGGATTTACGATATCTGCGACGAAATCCAGCATCTTCTATTGCAGCCCTAACGTACGCCGTGAACCCATGCAGGCGATAAAGATAGATGGTGTAGCCGTTCCGACACAAACGCTGCTGAGAACGCTCGGTGTCAATCTCGATCGATCACTCAACTTTAAAGCGCATTGTAAAATGACGAAGAAGACGTGTGAATCCAGGCTGCGTATCTTGAAGATGATCGGTGCCAAGCTACCCCGTGGTCAACGCGCTTCTTTACTTCAAATCGGGTCCGCAATTGTTACCTCGCGACTCCTCTACGGTATGGGACTTGTAAGCAGAGGAGGAGATGCCGTCATCCAAACGCTCGCTCCTACATACAACAGGATGGTAAGGTTTGCATCCGGTGCATACGTCACGAGCCCAATCGTAGCCATAATGGCAGAAGCTGGAACCCTACCATTCGACCTACTCGTTCTTCAAAATATAGCCCGGTTGGCCATCCATACGTTGGGAAAAAGCAAGGACAATGCCGATCTCCCACTGGTACATCGAGCATCCGAACGTCTGACAGAGGTGATCGGTATCCCTCTTCCAGATATTTGCACTCGTACGCGTTTAGCTGCACGAAGATGGTACGAACCCAAGCCCCAGATCGTGTGGGACATAAAGAGACGTGTGAAAGCTGGAGACCCCCAGGAAATTGTTCGGCCTGCTTTTCAGGAGCTCCTAGCAGGTCGTTTCAACCGTTCAACTATCGTCTACACGGATGGCTCGAAAGATGACGATGCAGTAGGTGCGGGAGTGTATGGAGAATACTTCCAACAATCGGTTGGTCTTCCCTCGCCATGCAGTGTCTTCTCGGCAGAAGCGTTTGCAATCAAAACAGCGTTAGCAACACATAACACGGTCAGTGATTTGGTGGTTATGTCTGATTCGGCCAGTTGCTTATCGGCATTAGAAGCTGGCACATCGCAACACCCGTGGATTCAGCAGATTGAAAACATGTTACGAGGCCGTCCAATCAAGCTGTGCTGGATTCCGGGTCATGCTGGTATCCATGGCAACGAAGAGGCAGACCGCCTCGCTGGAGAAGCCAGGGGTAATGCCCCTTTACAAATAGCCGTTCCGGGAGAAGACGCGAACAACCAAATGAAAACAGCTATCCGAAATCAGTGGTTCCGTCGATGGTCTGCGTCCACTGAAGTAAAACTTCGCGAAGTTAAGTTCGACACAGGGAAGTGGACTGACCGCGAGAATTCGGCCGAACAGCGAGTGCTTACCCGGCTTCGAATAGGGCATACCCGGCTAACACACGACTTTCTGCTAAAGAAAACCTCACCACCAGTGTGCGACTGCTGTGGGATCATTGTAGATGTCCGCCATGTGATCCTCCACTGCAGAAAATACGACGAAGTTAGACGAAAGCACAATATCGAGTCGACTAGTCTGCGAGCGGCTCTGCGCAACGACAGCAAAAATGAGGAGAGTATGGTAAAATTTCTCAAGGAAACTAACCTATTTAAAATGTTATAAAATTTTATTTTGATTTGTAACTGATAACTGCATTGTAAAATTTACAGGTAAAATATTTTTCTTCCGACACGAATGCACCCTTCCTTGGTGTAAAGTGTCGTTAATAAACAACAACAACAACAACAATCATTTTAATAATTCAGATTGTTTGCCTCGAAGAGCTGCCTAATTCGTTCTTTGACATGATGCACTTATCTTTTCTCGCACTCACAAAAAACGCGATGCGAGACAGGACACAACACTTATTGTCCTTACTAACTTTAAAAAAGGATTAAAAATTACCTTTTTGTCGACCGGTTTCGGGCTCGATGTAGCCCATCTACAGAACGATGTCCGACTGATTACTGGATGACACATACAATCATACTGCGTGTAGTACTCGCCGAGAAGAGAATTTAAAAAAAAAACACACAAAAATTCACTGAATTTTCAGGTTTGTCAAGTGGAAAAGATGTGATGATATTGGCGCGTCGTCCTGATTCATAAGCACGTGTCCAGCATTGGCTATGTACATTGATTCCCATGCGTTTAGGTGTGCAGCTTTCCGTACAGTTTTCACGAGTTTCGCACTGTCCCAGTCTATTGTGTGATTGTGGGCTATAGTGTGCGGCCACATTGGAGTCGTCGCCTCTTTCGTGGTCGACAGCATGTTTATGTTCTCGAATGCGGACTTTGAACTTTCGGCGAGTTTGTCCAATATATACTGCGGGGCAATCTTTACAGGGGATCTGGTAGATCCCCCATTTTTGATCGGTTGGAACCTTGTCTTTTAGATTACACAAGAGGTCTTTCAAGGTGTTACCACTTTTGTATTCGACTTGGTAACCATGCTGTTTTAGAACGGTTTGAACGGGGTTAGTAATTTTAGGGTAAAACGGCAAGCAGATTAAAATGTTTGAGAATTGAAACCTTTTTTGATTGCGCCTAGTAAACAAGAAACTGTAAACAAACACACAAATGATAACTTTTTATTTTGTGTCATTCTACGTGAAATCGACGATATTGTTCACAAGTAGCTCACTTGCCATCGAACGCTCTTGGCAAGCCACTTTCGGATGCTTGTAATAACAAAATTTCAATTCGATTCTTTGTTGATAAATTGATGGCCCTGAAAAGGGCCTTTTGTTTGGGCAGTGTTCGGAATTTACTTGGAGCTGGTGTATTTGGTAACAGCTTTGGTGCCATCTGAGACGGCTTGGCCAACTCTTCTGACCAGAGCTGCAAATTTTCACCAGGTTGTTTTGAACTTGAAGGAAAAACAAATCTCAAATCATGCCCTACTATGTTCAATTCGCAGGTATTCGTTTACATCATTCATTCAAACAGCCAAGCTGTTCAATCATTTTCCATTCATTTTCGATTTCATTTACCTTGTGAATATCTCTGTATTGACTAGGTTTTTCAAGCAAAACTATTCTGAACATACTTCTTGCTGTTCATGTAAGCTTGAAAACGCAAAATATGTCAACATTTAACCTAAACTGGCCTCTACAGAGCAGATGATAACTTTGGTTGGTGAATGAAAAAGCATCAATTTGAAATGAAAACGTATGGTTTGGTTATGAAAAACCCGCCAACTTGAAAGTGAATGATTAAGGGAGGCTTTGAATTTGAATCATGGTTGGGTTTGATTAAGCTTAAAGTTGGCATTTGAAAATGAAAATTTGCACCACTGCCTGGAACAGCAATTTCTTTGCGAATTTGTCGTCTTTTGCACATATATAGTTTATTTAGAGTATTTTTGGAATTATCAAGTTGTCAATTTGCAACATTCTTTGAAAGTATTGTTGGACTTTTATAAATGAAGGCACGAAAACGAGCGTTTGACCGTCGTCCTACTACCAGCATCAGAGAAGTAGCAGATCAGCATTTTTCGCTACATGACCTGTACCAAACAGACCGTTCGTAAGTCCACCGGAGAAAAGCCTCCCCGCAAGCAGTAAGCAACGAAGGCCGTGTAAAAGTGCCCCAGTCACGGTTGGCGTTTGGAAGCCTCATCACTACCGAACAGAAACTGTCGCCCTGGGAGAAATTCACAGCTATCAGCAATCGAGCGGGCCTAAATTGTGACCCAAAATAAACCACAAACCAACAAGTTCTTTTCAGGACCAGCCAATTATATTCCAATAAGATATAAATGAAATTTTCGTTTTCCATTGCCTTACAACCTCTTTCCTCCCGGCTTGAATTACTATCAATCTTGATGATGCTGTGCGGCGGGGGCATAGGCAGTTTCCATTATAGTGGAAAATTTAGGTTTGCGCGTTTTTCCCAAAATATTTTTAGCTGTGCTCTTTTCAAGGAAGTTGTAGTTGAATTCAAAATAAAATAGTTTACTTCTATTGTCAGAGGTGGACCTTCCAACGAAAACTAGTCTGGCTCGCTTGGAATCGAATTGTACGGACCAACCACTGCCTTCACAAAATCCGTTATTTTCAGTAATTGTATATTCTCCAGAATTAGTCACAAATATTTCCAATCAGCGCAAAAATCGAAGGTTTTCATTCAGATTTTCACGTTTAAAAAAACAGGCAGCATTCTGGCCGAAAATTTTGAAACGGAGCACCTATATCGAAACGCTAGAAAGCGTTCGATTTTTGTAAATTGAATCGTTACACTAAACTGTCTACAAATCACAAATAACTTTTGATATTGTGCCATTCTACGTGAAAGCGACGGTATTGTTCACAAGTGGCTCACTTACCATCCAACGCTCTTGACAAGCCACTTTCTGATGCGCCACTTTCTGATGCTTGTAATAACAAAACTTCAATTTCGTTCTTTGTCGATAAATTGATGGCCCTGAAAAGGGACTTTTGTTTTGGGCAGTGTTCGGACTATATTTGGAGCTGGTGTATATGGTAACAGTTTTGGTTCCATCTGAGACGGCGTGCTTGGCCAACTCTTCTGACAGCAGCAAACGGACGGCGGTTTGAATTTCGCGGGAGATGCTGCAAACGAACTGCTGCATGCTGATGCTGCAAACGAACTGAGCGTGAACAACAGCATGCTGAGTTTTTATATCTGACTACAGCACAGCGTAAGCTCGTCCTTTTTTGTGTTGTCCTCAATATGTGTTCTTCGTAGCTCCACCTCTTCGTTGGTCGACCACATATTTTTGATAAAGAACAAAATTGAAATTGTGTTTCCAATACGGAGGTTATCGAACACTCAGGGTAGAAAGAGAAATGTAATACGGCACCTTGGTAAAATGTTTGAGAATTGAAAAAAAATTTTGAATGCGCCTAGTAAACACGAAACTGTAAACAAACACACAAATGATAACTTTTTATTTTGTGTCATTCTACGTGAAATTGACGATATTGTTCACAAGTAGCTCACTTGCCATCGAACGCTCTTGGCAAGCTACTTTCGGATGCTTGTAATAACAAAATTTCAATTCGATTCTTTGTTGATAAATGGCCCGTACCAAACAGACCGCTCGTAAGTCCACCGGAGGAAAGCCTCCCCGCAAGCAGTAAGCAACGTAGGCCGTGTAAAAGTGCCCCAGTCACGGTTGGCGTTAGGAAGCCTCATCACTACTGAATAGAAACTGTCGCCCTGCGAGAAATTCACAGCTATCAGCAATCGAGCAGGCCTAAATTGTGACCCAAAATAAACCACAAACCAACAAGTTCTTTTCAGGACCAGCCAATTATATTCCAGTAAGATATAAATGAAATTTTCGTTTTCCATTGCCTTACAACCTCTTTCCTCCCGGCTGGAAGTACTATCAATCTTGATGATGCTGTGCGGCGGGGCACAGGCAGTTTCCATTATAGTGGAAAATTTAGGTTTGCGCGTTTTTCCCAAAAGTTTTTTAGCTGTGCTGTTTTCAAGGAAGTTGTAGTTGAATTCAAAATAAAATATTTTACTTCTATTGTCAGAGGTGGACCTTCCAACGAAAACTAGTCTGGCTCGCTTGGAATCGAAGTGTACGGACAACCACTGCTTTAACAAAATCCGTTATTTCCAGTAATTGTACATTCTACAGAATTAGTCACAACTATTTCCAATCAGCGCAAAAATCGAAGGTTTTCATTCAATAAAACAGCAGATTTTCACGTTTGAAAAAACAGGCAGCATTCTGGCCGAAAATTTTGAAACGGAGCACCTATATTGAAACGTTAGAAAACGTTCGATTTTTGTAAATTGAATCATTACACTAAACTGTCTATAAATCACAAATAACTTTTGATTTTGTGCCATTCTACGTGAAAGCGGCGGTATTGTTCACAAGTGGCTCACTTACCATCCAGCGCTCTTGACAAGCCACTTTCTGATGCTTGTAATAACAAAACTTCAATTTCATTCTTTGTCGATAAATTGATGGCCCTGAAAAGGGCCTTTTGTTTGGGCAGTGTTCGAAATTTACTTGGAGCTGGTGTATATGGTAACAGTTTTGGTGACATCTGAGACGGCGTGCTTGGCCAACTCTTCTGACAGCAGCAAACGGACGGCGGTTTGAATTTCGCGGGAGATGCTGCAAACGAACTGCTGCATGCTGATGCTGCAAACGAACTGAGCGTGAACAACAGCATGCTGAGTTTTTATACCTGACTACAGCACAGCGTAAGCTCGTCCTTTTTTGTGTTGTCCTCAATATGTGTTCTTCGTAGCTCCACCCCTTCGTTGGACGACCACATATTTTTGATAAAGAACAAAATTGAAATTGTGTTTCCAATACGGAGGTTATCGAACACTCAGGGTAAAAAGAGTAATGTAATACGGCACCTTGGTAAAATGTTTGAGAATTGAAACCTTTTTTGAATGCGCCTAGTAAAAATCTTTTCCACTTCACTCCAGTTTGTTTCTGACCATATTTGCAATTTGCGTACTGAAATAAATCATAATTTAGGGTTTAACCCAAATTGCTCTCCAGGGAGAAACAGTCCATGAAACAGAAAATGCAA
Organism: Topomyia yanbarensis; assembly: GCF_030247195.1. Lineage (NCBI taxonomy): Eukaryota > Metazoa > Arthropoda > Insecta > Diptera > Culicidae > Topomyia > Topomyia yanbarensis. The sequence continues at coordinate 84,132,368 of NC_080670.1, read as the reverse complement.
ACTTATTCTTTGAAATGATTTTGGTGGCCCTGAAAAGGGCCTTTTTTATTATGATACGAGTTCTACCTTTTCAACTTCCAAATCCATACAAAGTGCGTCCCTGCCGTTTCAGAGTATATACGACATTCATTGCGGTTTTGCGCTTGGCGTGTTCAGTGTAGGTCTCGGCATCTCGGATGACATTTTCCTGCACACCATCAGCATTCGTAGATTAAATCGGAGATGCATTTTACACCACTACGACGAGCCAGACGCCGAATGGCGGATTTGGTGATTCCCTGGATTTTATCACGAAGAACCTTGCTATGACGCTTGGTACGGGAACGCAAACATGATGCCGCTCATTGTACCGTCCGGACGAGCATGTTGCTCGTGTGGTAAGCGAGCACCCACTGATACAAAACAAGCTCGCGTGACCTGTATATATAACATTCCCGTATGTAATGAAACGCTTACATGCTCCTTTTTGACGGCTCTGCGTGAGATGTGCTTGCAAATTGCGCATTTTCCTCGCTGTTTTCGAAGGATTTTCTAAAAATCCTTGTTTTGGTTTATTTATAGTAGTCGCACTAATTCCGAAATTTAATACGAAACACGTGCACGAATTTCCGATCAGATAGTACAAAAATATTGCGATTTCGATCAGTAGAACGGAAGATATTCGCATTTCAAACCTAGGAAAATTTCTCAACTGAAATTTTTGAAACGGTACCCCATATTGAAACGTTAGAAGTATTCTACTTCAAAAATTGTGTGATTTGTAGACAGGTTAGTGTAATGATTCAATTTACAAAAATCGAACGTTCTCTAACGTTTCGATATAGGTGCTCCGTTTCAAAATTTTCGGCCAGAATGTTGCCTGTTTTTCTAAAAATGAAAATCTGCTGTTGTACTGAATGAAAACCTTCGATTTTTGCGCTGATTGGAAATATTTGTGACTAATTATGGAGAACATACAATTACTGAAAATAACGGATTTTGTGAAAGCAGTGGTTGGTCCGAACAATTCGATTCCAAGCGAACCAGACTAGTTTTCGTTGGAAGGTCCACCTCTGACAATAGAAGTAAACTATTTTATTTTGAATTCAACTACAACTTCCTTGAAAACAGCACAGCTAAAAAACTTTTGGGAAAAACGCGCAAACCTAAATTTTCCACTATAATGGAAACTGCCTGTTCCCCCGCCGCACTATGGGGTAACTAGGCCAAAAAGCTGGACAAAATTATGTTCTGCTGTTCTATACATTATTTTGCAATTATAATTCAAACGAAGCTTAAATATTTGATGTTGAGCACATTTTACATAAAAAAATCCACCTAACAGTGTGGAATTTGTTTTCTTCTAATATTTCTTCAAAAACTTCTAAATGAAACCATTGTGATTGGTGGATATAGTAACATTTGTAGGACGATTTTCTAACGTATTTTATTATATTTGTCCTGGTATTGGGGACAATACATAAACTAGCTTGTTTTTCTGATAATCATTCCAAACCTTGTTATGTCATTTTTCTCAAAGAAGAAGTAATATTTTTAAAGGAGACGATAGTTAACTAATTACTACATAAACAACGGCTTTGTATGCATGCCGTCAGTGGCGGATCCAGGGGGAGGGTCCTGGGGGTCCGGACCCCCACGAAAATTTTTAACTTCTTGAGAAACTTTAAAATAGTTTATATTTTAAATTGGTTCTAAATTCAAAATCAGATTCAACCACCGAAACTGATTTTCATTAAATGAGGGTATTACACATTACGTATCGTACAATGAACATTTCAACATCGAAATTTTGGACCCCATCCGAAATTTTTTTCTGGATCCGCTCCTGCATGCAGTCAATATTACAGTCACAATAATACTGTTCGTCATTGTTTAAGTATGTTTTGTTCAAAGATTAAGATGCGGATGTAAATTACTACACCCAACAAAAATATTTGTGTAGACGTTGTTGAAAAACTACGATAGGAATCTAATTCTCTTGGTAAAAAGTACATTACAGAAAAATATACACTCTTTAAGTTCATCAGCTTTGAATGAAAGCAATAAAACACTTTTTTCGGAAGTGCTACTATATACTGAAGAAAAGTGTGTACGTTAACATTTTTCGATGACTCTTTGTTCCTCATCTACAAGTTCAACTGCTGGTTTGAAAAGGCGAGGAGAGAGGGAGGTGAGGGTTTGTGATCGAAAATATATGACTCCTATAAATGGTAAACAATTTACGAAACTGATAAGAAATCTTAGCAGGCGACACATCTAAATAAGACTTATAAAAGGCACCAAAATTATGAAAAAAATACAATTTTCAAATTGCTCTCAAACCAACGGTCGGACGCGGTTGGATGAGTATCCACCTGCGATGGACTGACAATAGCCGATAGTTTCGAATGCTTTCAACTTTTTATTTTAATTTGACTTAATTTGATAACTTTTTAAATTGCGAAATAGTACTAAAATCACAAAACAAACGATTACCTTTTTTGTCAAAACAAAATAGTTTGACTTTTTTATTTCGATATATCCAGCATTAGAGTAGTTAGAATAGGTCATTAGCAACGTTTCCTAGTATAATACTTCATTGATTGTATTGTTCAATTTCAGTAGAAACTGTTTCCTATAGCCTGATTTAGTTGAAAAAACGTGTTTATTTTTAATAATGTTTGACCGTGTGTCACAAATTTAGATCAATGTTTTTAGTTATTATTTCAATGGTACATGATGTAGAAAATATTGAAGAATGTTTAAAAAATATAGTTTGATTAAAAAGTTAGAAAATTTTTTTCCCTATTTTGTCCAACTTTTTGTTCTAGCCACCCCATAGTGCGCCGCACAGCATCATCAAGATTGATAGTAATTCAAGCCGGGAGGAAAGAGGTTGTAAGGCAATGGAAAACGAAAATTTCATTTATATCTTACTGGAATATAATTGGCTGGTCCTGAAAAGAACTTGTTGGTTTGCGGTTTGTTTTGGGTCACAATTTAGGCCAGCTCGATTGCTGATAGCTGTGAATTTTTCGCAGGGCTACAGTTTCTGTTCGGTAGTGATGAGGCTTCTTAACGCCAACCGTGAATGGGGCACTTTTACACGGCCTACGTTGCCAACTGCTTGCGGGGTGCCTTTCCTCCGGTGGACTTACGAGCGGTTTGTTTGGTACAGGCCATGTAGCGAAAAATGCTGATCTGCTACTTCTCTGATGCTGCTAGTAGGACGACGGTCAAACGCTCGTTTTCGAGCCTTCGTTCATGAAAGTTCAACAATATTTTCAAGAATGTTGCAAATTGTGAACTTGATAATTCCAAAAATACTCCAAATAAACTATGAATGTGCAAAAGACGACAAAATCGCATAGAAATTGCTTATTCCAGAGCAGAATTTACCGGTCTAAAGTGTATTCTACTTCACTCCGGTTATGTCTCTGACATTACCCACCCATCTTTTTTAATTCTCTTCTCGACGAGTACTGCACGCAGTATGATTGTATGTGTCATCCAGTAATCAGTCGGACATCGTCCTGTAGATGGGCAACATCGAGCCCGAAACCGGTCGACAAAAAGGTAATTTTTAATCCTTTTTGCCTTTCTCATATAAAGAAAGGCTATGCAATCACTGTAAAAATCGACTTTTTAACCGAGGCCCGGAAGGCCGAGTGTCATACACCATTCGATTCAGTTCGTCGAGATCGGCAAATGTCTGTGTGTATGTGTGTGTATATGTGTGTGTCATTTAAACTCACTCAATTTTCTCAGAGATGGCTGAACCGATTTTCGCAAACTTAGTTTCATCTGAAAGGTATAACGCTCCCATAAGCTGCTATTGAATTTTTAGTTGATCCGACTTCCGGTTCCGGAGTTACGGGTTAAAGAGTGCGGTCACACAGCAAATTCCCATATAAACTGGTACCACCATGATGTTCAAATGATGAAAAACATATTAAAATTGATGTAACATTACTCTAGTTTGCCTGTCTGGATCACTAATGATCAATCAGAGCAGCTTTGACCACATTGGCCACCTATGACGGTTCATGACGCCCCCGGGGAACCCGCCAAGTTCCTAAGCTAATATCACACCCATTCCCCAACGAATTCTCTACCGATTTTTACAAACTTGATTTCAAATGAAAGATACAGTAATACCATTGACTGCTGCTGAATTTCATTCGGTTCTGACTCTTGCTTCCGGAGTTACAGGGGTGTTAGTAAGGATACACTGGAATTTCCCATATAAATCGGTACAATCGTAATACCTCAGAGGCTAAAAACTATTGAAATGGTCACCAAATTACTTCTAATCGCAGATCTAGATCACTGATTGCCAATCAAACATTCTTTGAATATTGTCCACTATCGACGATTCCGGAAGTCCGGAATTCCGGGCATATTCCACAATTAAAGTCACATCCTCCCTCCTTCATCACTCCCCTCCCCTTGGACCACCCTAACGCCCGCATTTCCTTCATCCCCCCCCCCCCCCCGAATATCGAAATAAGATGAAGGATTTCTGACGCATCCTCCACTCCCACTCTACTAACCCCCCATTCCCTCCACATTCAAACCCATTCCACCAACATTTCAAAATATAATCACATGAAGATAACATTGAACTCATGCTGATAAAGCTAATTAAATATTATTCTTTTGCCTTTCTCATATAGAAAGATTAGGCATTTGCTCGAAAAACCGACTTTCTAACCGAGGCCCGGAGGGCCGAGTCTCATACAACATTTGACTCAGTTCGCCGAGATCGCAAAATATCTGTGTGTATGTATGTGTGTATGTATGTATGTATGTATGTATATGTGTGTATGTGCGAATTTGTTAACAAAATGTCCACATCGGTTACTCGGAGATGGCTGAACCGATTTTTACAAACTAAGATTCAAATGAAAGGTATAATATTCCCATAGCTTGCTATTGAATTTCATTTTCAACCGACAGCTTGTTCCGGATTACGAGTTGAAGAGTATGGTTACAAAACAAAATTTGTTGATTTGTCCACATCGGTTTCTCGGAATTTTCTGAACCGATTTTGACAAACTTGATTTTAAATGAAAGGTCCATCAGCTGCTGTTGAATTTTGTGTGGATCCGAGTTCTGGTTCCTGAATTACAGGGTGATAATTACGATCACGCACCAAATCCCGATTCTAACGAATTCTGCGATGAATGTAAGAAGGTGATTTTTTTTCCAAAATGTAAACACAACTGTTGAATTTGTAGATCTAAGTCACCAACAATCATTCAAAGTCTCTTTGGCCACAATGGCCACCATCGACGGATCCGGAAGCATCCAAATTCAGAATAACGGTTATATTGGTTTCTCGAAAATGGCTAGACCGATTTGATCAACTTAGTCTCAAATGAAAGGTGTTGCGTCCCCGGAAACAGCCATTTTGAAATCAAAGATGGCGACTTCCGGTTTTAGCGAAATTCGCTATAACCCAATCAATATGGGTTTTTTTCGGAAAGGTCTTGAAGAGTAGGTGCCAGAAATTGATTTTTGACGCCATTTTGAAATCAAAGATGGCGACTTCTGGTTTTGTTGAATTCGCTATAACCCAATCAATATGGGTATTATCGGAATGGACTTGAAAAGTAGGCGCTAGAAATTGATTTTTGACGCCATTTTGAAATCAAATATGGCGACTTCCGGTTTAGTGAAATTCGCTAAACCCAATCAATATGGGTATTTTCGGAATGGTATTGAAGAGTAGGTTCCATAAATTGATTTTTGGCGCCATTTTGAAATCAAAGATGGCGACTTCCGGTTTTAACGAAATTCGCTATAACCCAATCAATATGGGTATTTTCGGAATGGTCTTGAAGAGTAGGCACCAGAAATTGATTTTTGACGCCATTTTGAAATCAAAAATGGCGACTTCCGGTTTTGCTACATTCGCTATAACCCAATCAATATGGGTATTTTCGGAATGGGCTTGAAGAGTAGGTACCAAAAATTGATTTTTGACGCCATTTTGAGATCAAAGATGGCGACTTCCGGTTTAGTGAAATTCGCTATAACCCAATCAATATGGGTATTTTCGGAATGGTCTTGAAGAGTAGGTGCCAGAAATTGATTTTTGACGCCATTTTGAAATCAAAGATGGCGACTTCCGGTTTTGCTAAATTCGCTATAACCCAATCAATATGGGTATTTTCGGAATGGACATGAAGAGTAGGTTCCAGAAATTGATTATTGACGCCATTTTAAAATCAAAGATGGCGACTTTACGGTTTTAGTGAAATTCGCTATAATCCAATCAATATGAGTATTTTCGGAATGGTCTTGAAGAGTAGGTGCCAGAAATTGATTTTTGACGCCATTTTGAAATCAAAGATGGCGACTTCCGGTTTTGCAAAATCGCTATAACCCAATCAATATGGGTATTTTCAGAATGGTCTTGAATAGTAGGCGCCAGAAGTTGATTTTTGACGCCATTTAGAAATCAAAGATGGCGACTTCCGGTTTAGCGAAATTCGCTATAACTCAATCAATATGGGTATTTTCGGAATGGACTTGAAGAGTTGGTTCGAGAAATTGGTTTTTGACGCCATTTTGAATTAAAAATATGGCGACTTCAGGTTTAGCGAAATTCGCTATAACCCAATCAATATGGGTATTTTCGGAATGGTCTTGAAGAGTAGGTGCCAGAAATTGATTTTTGACGCCATTTTGAAATCATAGATGGTGACTTCCGGTTTAGCGAAATTCGCTATAACTCAATCAATATGGGTATTTTCGGAATGGACTTGTAGAGTAGGTGCCAGAAATTTATTTTTGACGCCATTTTGAAATCACAAATGGCGACTTTCGGTTCAGTGAAATTCGTTATAACCCAATCAATATGGGTATTTTTGGGATGGTCTTGAAGAGTAGGTTCCAGAAATTGATTTTTGACGCTATTTTGAAATCATAGATGGTGACGTCCGGTTTAGCGAAATTCGCTATAACCCATTCAATATGGGTGTTTTCGGAATGGACTTGAAGAGTAAGCGCCAGAAATTGATTTTTGACGTCATTTTGAAATCAAAGATGGCGACTTCCGGTTTAGCGAAATTCGCTATAACCCAATCAATATGGGTATTTTCGGAATGGTCTTGAAGAGTAAGTACTATAAATTGATTTTTGACGCCATTTTGAAATCAAAAATGACAACTTCCGGCTTAGCGAAATTCGTTATAACCCAATTAATATGGGTATTTTCGGAATGGTATTGACAAGTAGGTGCTAGAAATTTATGTTTGACGCCATTTTGAAATCCAAGATGGCGATATCCGGTTTAGCGGAAATTCCCTACAACCCATGCAATATGGGTATTTTCGGAATGGTCTTGACGAGTAGCAGACAAATTTCAATGTTTGACGCCATTTTGAATTCCAAGATAGCGACTTCCGGGTTAGCCACATTCACTATAACCCAGTCAATATGAGTGTTTTTGGAATGATCTTAACGAGTAGGTTCCAAAAATTGATTTTTGATTCCAAGATGGCAATTTCCGATTTCACGAAATTTATAATATTGGTATTTTTGGAAGTGGAAGTTGTAGTACAAATAGTTTTAATTAAACAGTTGAATTTACTTAAATTTAAGAAATATTTTTAATTTAATTAAATTTCAAACCCTTAACTCACACCACATAGTCTCTTTCTTCTCTCTCCTCCATTCTCACCGCACTGTCCTGGATGAACACATAAAAATATTTTGCATTTTTCTGGTTTATGATTAGATCTTATTTTTGAGGGTGATTTAGATGATTACCCAAATTTTTCATTGGAAAATTCCGGTAAACCGGAAGTCGCCATCTAGAATTTTAAAATGACGGCAAACATCGACGTTTGTCTGCTACTCGTCAAAACCATTCCGAAAATACTCATGTTGATTGAGTTGTAGAGAATCTCGCGAAACCGGAAGCCGCCATTTGGGATTTGAAAATGGCGCCAAAAATCAATTTTCATAAAAAACCTTGCGGGGAAGGTGCAAATTTATTTATTTCTAGCACCTACTCGTCAAAATCATTACAAAACCCATATTGATTGGGTTACAGCGAATTTCGCTAAACCGGAAGTCGCCATCTTGGATTGCAAAATGGCGTCAAAAATCAATTTCTGGCACCTACTCTTCAAGACCATTCCAAAAATATCCATATTGATTGGGTTATAGCGAATTTCGCTAAACCGGAAGTCGCCATCTATGATTTCAAAATGGCGTCAAACATCAATTTCTGGCACCTACTCTTCAAGACCATTCCAAAAATACTCATTGATTGGGTTATAGCGAATTTCGCTAAACCGGAAGTCGCCATCTTTGATTTTAAAATTACGTCAAAAATCAATTTCTGGCACCTACTCTTCAAGACCATTCCGAAAATACCCATATTGATTGGGTTATAGCGAATTTCGCTAAACCGGAAGCCGCCATCTTTGATTTCAAAATGGCGTCAAAAATCAATTTCTGACACCTACTCTTCAAGACCATTCCAAAAATACCCATATTGATTGGGTTATAGCGAATTTCGCTAAACCGGAAGACGCCATCTTTGATTTCAAAATTACGTCAAAAATCAATTTCTGGCACCTACTCCTCAAGACCATTCCGAAAATATCCATATTGATTGAGTTATAGCGAATTTCGCTAAACCGGAATCGCCATCTTTGATTTCTAAATAGCGTCAAAAATCAACTTCTGGCGCCTACTATTCAAGACCATTCCGAAAATACCCATATTGATTGGGTTATAGCGAATTTAGCAAAACCGGAAATCGCCATCTTTGATTTCAAAATGGCGTCAAACATCAATTTCTGGCACCTACTCTTCAATATCATTCCGAAAATATACGTATTGATTGAGTTATAGCGAATTTCGCTAAACCGGAATCGCCATCTTTGACTTCAAAATGGCATCAAAAATCAATTTCTGGCACCTACTCTTCAAGACCATTCCAAAAATACCCATATTGATTGGGTTATAGCGAATTTCGCTAAACCGGAAGTCGCCATCTTTGATTTCAAAATTACGTCAAAAATCAATTTCTGGCTCCTACTCTTCAAGACCATTCCGAAAATACCCATATTGATTGGGTTATAGCGCATTTCGCTAAACCGGAAGTCGCCATCTTTGATTTCAAAATGGCGTCAAAAATCAATTTCTGGCACCTACTCTTCAAGACCATTCCAAAATACCCATATTGATTGGGTTATAGCGAAATACGCTAAAACCGGAATCGCCATCTTTGATTTCAAAAATCAATTTCTGGAACCTACCCTTCAAGACCATTCCGAAAATACCCATATTGTTGGTGTGCGGGCCATAAGGAATCTTCCCGTCTCTTCCATCATTCTGAAAATCTTCTGTCTTTTGCATTCAAAAGGACTTAGAATATTTTTTGCAAAAACCGTGTTAATTGCGAAATCCGCGCAAAAAAAACTTCCAAAAATATTCTCTTTTGCTGAGAGTTTTTTTTTGCGCGGATCTTCGAATTAACGCGGTTTTTTACGCGGTTTTTCCAATTAACGCGATTTTTTACGCGGATTTTCCAATTAACGCAATTTTTTTCGCGGTTTTTTATGCGGTTTTTTTACGCGGTGCGTATCCCCCGCGTAAAATAACCTGGGTGTACAAGAGCGGGCCAAAAGATTTTTTTATGAAAATTTTTAAAACAAGGGATTCAGTTTGATATACAAGAGGGAGTAATAGTATTTTGCGAAATATTTTACAGTTATCTTAAAACTAACAATATAGTTTAGTACACAAAAGGGAGAACAAATATTTATGAGAAATTTCACAGATATCTTAAAACTAGGGATACAATTCTATTTACAAGATGGAGGACAAGAGTTTCAATAAAGAGTAAATATTACAGCTATCTTAAAACTAGGAATACAGAACACAAATTTGATTTTTTTTTAATGAAGACTTATGCTTGGTCAAGATATTCAGAGGGTGGGTTATTTCCACATCAGTGTAGCAGCAGTTGTATCAAGGACAGGGGAGAGAAGGCGCATGGTGACAGGGAAAGAAGAGCAAAACTTGCAACTTTCGCTAAAACGGGAGATCAGCGAAACAAATTTGCGCCTCAGTCTAGTAAGTCGTCGAGTACCGGATTGGCGGATGGTATTCTTCGGACCCGCGGGGAATCCTTCAAAAGTCATCGGACCTCGAGTCGCTCTGGCTTCAGTTTCCTTCTATGCAGGCGTAGTGGTAAGTGCGACGGCGGTTACATAGTGGCACTCTGGAGCTGATCGGTTCCACAAGGCAGGAGGAAACTTCTAAAAACGAGAAATAAATAAGAGGGGCTAAATTGGGATATTTATTGTTTTTATGAAAGTATAAATAAAGGACATATAGCGGAAATCACGAGTTGCAAGCATATCTCGGACTGGTACATTGGGTGGTCTACCTCGGGCCCGAAGGGAATCCTTTAACTGAGACCTGGCGTCCAAATACCCGGCGCACACCCAGACAACTTGCTCGATGTCGTGATAGGTGTAGTAATGGGACATCAGTCGGGACATTACACGAATAAAATCCCGACCCACATCCATCTCCCTGAACCAAGGCTTCGTTGATACCTTTGGGATAATGGAATGTAGCCATCGTCCATGTTCACCATTGCTCCACGAGGTTTGCCAACTGTTGAGTGTCCTCTGATGACAAATACTGAAAAATTCCTCGAAGCAAATAGGTCTTTCGTAGATGTCTCCTTCTAAAGCGCCCACCTTTGCTAATGAGTCGGCCTTTTCATTCCCCGGTATAGAGCAATGAGAGGAGACCCAAACAAAGGTAATCTGATAAGATTTTTCAGATAACGTACACAAGGACTCCCGTATCTTCCCCAGAAAATACGGGAATTGCTTTTAAGACTTCACCGCACGAAGAGCCTCGATAGAGCTGAGGCTGTCCGAAATGATGAAGTAGTGATCTGTGGGCAGAGTGTCGATGATCCCAAGGGTGTACTGATTTGTAGCTAACTCTGCGACGTAAATTGAAGCGATCATTGAGCTTGATTGAAGCGGTGATAGTATTGTTGAAGATACCGAAACCAGTGGACCCATCGAGATTTGATCCGTCAGTGTAAAACATTTTGTCACAGTCGACTTCTCGGAATTGTGGGCGTATATGATCCGGAATTCCACGAATCTCTTCCTTCATGGATGTGTCGAAGAATACAGTAGAATCAGAAGTATCTAGGAAACGAACACGGTTGGGAGTATATGAAGAAGGATTAATGCTCTGTGCCATGTAGTCGAAGTACAAGGACATAAATCGGGTTTGAGAATTAAGCTCGACGAGCCTCTCGAAATTTTGAATCACCAACGGGTTCAGAATGTCGCATCGGATGAGCAATCGATATGAGAGTTCCCAAAATCGATTTTTTAGCGAAAGAACGCCCGCCAGCACTTCGAGACTCATTGTATTGGTCGAGTGCATGCAACCCAAGGCAATGCGCAAGCAACGATACTGGATTCTCTCCAGTTTGATGAAGTGTATGTTCGCAGCGGAGCGGAAGCAGAAACACCCGTACTCCACCACCGACAATATCGTTGTTTGATATAACCTGATCAGGTCTCCTGGGTGTGCACCCCACCATGTTCCAGTTATTGTTCGGAGAAAATTAATCCTATGTTGGCATTTCTGTTTCAGATACCTAATGTAACATCCTCAGGTACCTTTCGAGTCGAACCAGACCCCGAGATATTTAAACGTGAAGACCTGATTGATCGTTTCACCCATTAATAGAAGCTGGAGTTGCGCCGGCTCGCGCTTCCTATAAAAAACAACCAACTCAGTTTTCTCCGTGGAGAACTCGATACCCAGCTGAAGAACCCAAGCAGACAAATTGTCCAAGGTACCACCCCGTCGTCTGCAAGTTGCCTTAGCGTGCATGAATTGGCAAGACAATCGTCAATGTCATTCACGTAAAAATTGTAGAGTAGGAGACTTAGACATGAGCCCTGGGCAAGACCCATGTAGCTAAATCGCAATGTTGTTAAATCGCCATGCGAAAAGTGCATGTGCTTTTCAGACAACAGGTTGTGACCTGTGTTTCGCTGGTCACAATAAATCCGTGGTCACTGGGCCAGCTTAATATAGACCCCTAGAAATTTTGTTATATTTGTAAATATTGTCAGTAAATGTCTAAATGTGAAATAAATGTCATAGCTTCCATGTTTACATGTTTGAAGGATGTTTATTTCATGTTTAGTAGTCTTCGGTTGGTGCCCGTCAGTATTTATTTATTTATTTATTTATTTATTTATTTATTTATTTATTTATTTATTTATTTATTTATTTATTTATTTATTTATTTATTTATTTATTTATTTATTTATTTATTTATGTATTTATTTATTTATTTATTTATTTATTTATTTATTTATGTATTTATTTATTTATTTATTTATTTGTTAATTTGCTTGTTATTTATTTATTTCCCTGTTATTTATTTATTTATTCCATATTGATTTATTTACACTATTTATTTACTCAATTATTTATATTATATGTCAGATAGTTTATTTACATTTTTTGTTCATTTGTTTGTTTTGTGAAAATTATACAATGTAAAGGTTATGCATGAAACCAATCCGATCTAAAAATTCAAACAAACTTTTTATCGGGGCACCAACCCATACATGTTTGTAAATAATGTTTTGCTTTTGCTACGCGATATACGAGAAGAGGTCATCGATCGCGAGTGGAGATGGTTTCCGGGGGCACGGGGAAATAAAAAGGGCTTCCCGCGCCGAAAACGGGATCAATTAAGAAAGTTCGGTCCGAGGAGTGATGACCCGCGGCAGCGTAGTCCCTTCGTGATACTGGGATAGTGCGTTTCACTAGTGATACGGTAAATTGTAGTGGGATCTGAAAGATCCGAAGCACGATCCGCCAGAATCACTACACGATTGTTAATTTCTGGCCGGATCAATCGAGTGGGGTCTTTTCACCAAGTGCGAGTGCGACATTGTGACGCCATTATAGGAGACGACCGGTGCGAAGTTTATATTAAACCAGCTGTAAACCCCACTCCATAGTGAAAAGACGCGCGCGAAAAGATTGTGTGCACAGTGTACCACTCCCGGACCATCTTTCAGAAACGCAGGCCACCGTTACACGGCCGAGTTGCCGCCACAACTGGATCTCAACCGACGGAAGTACCCGGTCTAAGTACCCTGTCAGCTGTACTTGTTCCTGTTCCCGATCGTCGCCCAGTCCCCGGAAAGCCAGAAGCTGCAAGTCGACCAACGTTCGTCCCGGCCGCAACGATTTTCTGCACGTTAAGAAGAATAAAAGTTTACTATGCGCAAGTATTTTTGTTTTCTGTTTAAATAAATGTAAGGTCTTGTCTATATAAGCTGTTTTCTATAATTATGTGATGTCCTTGAGTTAATTTAGTCCGCTAGTTTGTTTTTATAAATTTGCCCAGAGACCACGTATTGAGGGAAGAATGTCCACTAAGTGAAATTCTCCAGGAGACCACGGTAAAACGACCCAAATGCTCTAGTGTTGTTTTGTGTACCGTAAACCGCAGTGAAAGTGTGAGCCCGCATAGAGTTCGTAAAGCAAATCGTTACAATTGGCGCCCAACGCAAAATCAAGAAAAGGTGATTTGCTTTCTAGACCAAAAGTAAATCCCCTTTTCGAACGGTCTCCCGGAGAAATTTCAGTAAACTAACGTTCACTTCAATAATCGCGAAGTCGTCGGATTGTGACCCAAAATCATTTCATTGAAAAGAGTGTTAGTGAATTTTCCGATTTTTGCGAGTGATGATAAACTGTACAATAGCACCATCGCTCACAGTAACAGAACGGAGTCACAAAGTAGAATTCTAGGTAGAAATTGTCTTCAAGTGATCAAAACAAAATGCGAAAACAGTGTTGAAACGGGTACGGTAGACCAGTGAATTGTCGCCACCAATTCATATTTGTTATGTATTATGTAAATTGTTGTTTGTTGTTATGTAAATTGATGTTGTAATATTTTCAGTATAGGGTGAAGTGTCATATTGTTGGTAGTGTAATTTTTAATGTAATTTTTTTTTTCGTCAATTCAGTATATTGAACGAAAATGGCTACTGGTCGGATGGCAATGAGGAGGCAATCAAAAACCAATCTTTGGCACGTTTATTGCACATTGGTAAACGTGTCTCTGTAATCCTAACTAATTCGCGAGGATCACCAAACTTACACAGTAATCTACAGAATATGCTGGTGGATTTGGTGGAGATGGTAGAGGGATTGCAAAATAAATCGGAAGCATTGGTTCCGGGAACCGCAGGAACCGATGAAAATAATGGTGTTGTTATCCCTTCAAACCCGTATGATACAGTTAGCGATTCGGAAGGTCAAAATGATGAACCAGTACCGAGACCCCGAAGGTCCTTTCTTAGTATGGAGGATCTGGAGTGGATCCATTCTCTACAAGCCAGAATATTCGATTTAGAAGCCGAACTTAAAAAAATCAAAGAAGGAAAGAATGTAGGTACACAAACTCTTTCTGACCCTGATCTACCCCGTTCCAATTTTCAAAATTCAAATTCGTTTAATTCTCCATTGTACCCTCACATCCCTTCGCAAATAACTAGTTACAGAAATCAACAAAATACAAATAACCCTATCCATCATTCTCTTCATAATTCAGATTTTCCCATTTTCTCACAAACTTCCAATAGAAATTTGGGACCAGAACCATTACCGGATAGAATTCGATACCCACAGTACCAAACTGCACCGCAATATTCGCAGTCAGTCCATAATCCAACATCAATACAAAACCCAATTTTTCATAATCAGTACTCAGTTCCGTATTATCATCGACACACTTTGCCTGTTTCAAAATGGAACATTGGAAAGTACAGTGGAGATGATCAAGGTCTAAAGCTTAACGAGTTTCTAGAGCTCGTCCAAGCACTGAGTCATGCTGAGCAGATTTCAGAAAGAGAGTTGTTCGAATCAGCCATACACTTGTTCACCGGGTCAGCCTTAAAGTGGTACATGACTCAAAGTTCCACGAACAGGCTTCTGAACTGGCAACACTTGGTGTTCGAACTTAGACGTACATACATGCATCCTGATTTGGACGCGCTTATAAAGATGAAAATCTATCAGCGACGTCAGCAGAAACACGAGTCTTTCCACGAATTTTATTTCGAAATGGAAAAACTGTTTCGCAGTATGAGCGAACAGATTCCAGATTACGAAAAAATCCAAATCTTACAGCAGAATAGGCGCGTTGACTATAAGCGACAGTTAGCGTTCATTCCGATTGTAGATTTGCAGACACTTGTGGCCTCGGGACAGAAGTTAGATTCGTTGAACTTCTCGGCCTACAACAAAGTTTTCGGGACCGAGAAGACGGTGAATACCGTTGAAGTACAAGAGAAGAAAGGAAAGAAGAAGGAAAAGAATAACCAGTTACAATCTCAGCCACAAGTGTCTGACAGAACTACAGCAGCAGTTTCGCAACATCACAACCAAAATAGGAATAACAATACCCAGTCCTATACTCAAGATTCTTCGAATCGATCAGGTCCGTCTTCTGTTCAAAACAACCAGAGATTTTCGAATTCCCACCCACCTTCAGGACCGTCGCATACTTCAAACCAGCCACAAGCAGGACCGTCTGCTACCTCAGCTCGTCCCCAACTTACCCTTGAGGAGGTTATAAACCGACATAACCCTCCACCGATCAACACCTGCTTCAATTGCGGTAGGGTTGGCCATCACATGGCAATGTGTGACAAGCAGCGTGCTATTCTTTGCGCGAACTGTGGCCTTCGGGGATTCCCTACAAATTTCTGCCCGTTTTGTCTAAAAAACGGATCTCGAGCGAACGAAAATCGCCGTCCGCAACCCCCGAACGCATAAATGTTTCGAAGTCTAGCTGGCGGAACCCTCCGACTTTCTAGGAGCCCGCAGCCTCGAAGTTGTACGTAAGGTCATGTCAAATTGTTTACCCATTCCCCAACGATAATCGACCTTACGCACGAGAAGTTTTTCTAGCGGCTGGTGACAGAGAATGCGAACGGGATTAGGTAACTGTTTGCTTGTTTTCGGATGTCATCATAACACAAAAGGGCCATAACGCTTTTATATCGTTTGTTTCGTAACACAAAGAAAAATACACTACATCCATCAGCATTTTTGTCCATGCAATAGAATTCCTTGCCGAACGTCGAGTGGTATCGAAAGACGGGAGACGCACTTTATGTTCATCGGCTCATTGCATTCATTGGAGAATTGCATTTTCCGACTGCTTCTGCTCTTCATTTGATTCCACCAGCTCTGTGTTCATCGACGTAATTAGTTTTGCTTTCCTGGAACTATTTTTCATCGTCAATAACATGCCTAAAAGTAAAGAAAAAATCATCATTAACAATATACTTGCCAAGAAAACGGTCCAAAATCGCCAGCACCAAACAGTCCGTGTCTACCTCAATTGTTTTTGTTATGTTTTTGTCTTACCATCAAATTCGTCATCATTGCCTTGCGACGTACTTGATCCAGTTTTGACAGCTAGCAGCATACATGTTGAAGTATGTGTGCGTAGATCTGTGCGATATTATTACGCTTAGTTCGAATGAGTCAACTCTGGGTATTTTCTAGTGAAAAATTGCAATCGTGAACCGGTTGGATTTTGGAAAATACCGTTTCGAGTTACTCATTCGATTTTACTCAAATCACTGACTCTCGTGTGAGAGTTACAGCTGATTATTAGTTATAGGGCGCCCTAGATTTAGTTGTACCGTGAGTAGGTTAATAAAAGTAGAGTGTGTGAGAGTGTGTACGAGGATTTGAGTAATTGTGGGGGAGAATGAAAGGCATAGAATGAATGAAAAAGTGTGTGAAAATTCTGTGGTCCAAGTAAGTACTTGAGACAGTACATCGAGTGGTGGAGATGAACAAGTTGATCTGATCTTCCGTACTCATAGTAAACACTGTAGATTGCATTAAGTATGGTCCAAACTGGTTTTGACAGGATAAACTAGTTTGTGATTTCGTTCAACGCTTGTGATGATGGCTGAAAACTTTAATCTGACGCAACAAAAAAATCGCGATATTGACACTTGGCAGGACATTTAATGTTTGATTGAAGGCACTATTCTTTCCGATTTTGACATTTATCCCTGCATATTGTCCGTGACAGAGAGTGGACAGGCTCACTCCTCTAAAGTCGCGTAACTCGTAGGAAAGAGATCCTCTGGCCTTTGGAAAAATCATTTTACGAGTTAAAACTGACATTGGAGGAGAAGTAGTCGCATTCAACGTCGGCAGTACAGGATGAAAAAAAACACTTCGTTTTTTTTTACCCCAACTCCGGGAAGATTGTGACCTGTGTTTCGCTGGTCACAATAAATCCGTGGTCACTGGGCCAGCTTAATATAGACCCCTAGAAATTTTGTTATATTTGTAAATATTGTCAGTAAATGTATAAATGTGAAATAAATGTCATAGCTTCCATGTTTACATGTTTGTAGGATGTTTATTCCATGTTTAGTAGTCTTCGGTTGGTGCCCGTCAGTATTTATTTATTTATTTATTTATTTATTTATTTACTTGTTATTTATTTATTTCCCTGTTATTTATTTATTTATTTATTCCATATTGATTTATTTACACTATTTATTTACTCAATTATTTATATTATATGTCAGATAGTTTATTTACATTTTTTGTTCATTTGTTTGTTTTGTGAAAATTATACAATGTAAAGGTTATGCATGAAACCAATCCGATCTAAAAATTCAAACAAACTTTTTATCGGGGCACCAACCCATACATGTTTGTAAATAATGTTTTGCTTTTGCTACGCGATATACGAGAAGAGGTCATCGATCGCGAGTGGAGATGGTTTCCGGGGGCACGGGGAAATAAAAAGGGCTTCCCGCGCCGAAAACGGGATCAATTAAGAAAGTTCGGTCCGAGGAGTGATGACCCGCGGCAGCGTAGTCCCTTCGTGATACTGGGATAGTGCGTTTCACTAGTGATACGGTAAATTGTAGTGGGATCTGAAAGATCCGAAGCACGATCCGCCAGAATCACTACACGATTGTTAATTTCTGGCCGGATCAATCGAGTGGGGTCAAAGTGTAGTGTTCCGCTGGCAAAGGCCTAGGAAAAACTTTTCACCAAGTGCGAGTGCGACATTGTGACGCCATTACAGGAGACGACCGGTGCGAAGTTTATATTAAACCAGCTGTAAACCACACTCGATAGTGAAAAGACGCGCGAAAAGATTGTGTGCACAGTGTACCACTCCTGGACCATCTTTCGGAAACGCAGGCCACCGTTACACGGCCGAGTTGCCGCCACAACTGGATCTCGACCGACGGAAGTACCCGGTCTAAGTACCCTGTCAGCTGTACTTGTTCCTGTTCCCGATCGTCGCCCAGTCCCCGGAAAGCCAGAAGCTGCAAGTCGACCAACGTTCGTCCCGGCCGCAACGATTTTCTGCACGTTAAGAAGAATAAAAGTTTACTATGCGCAAGTATTTTTGTTTTCTGTTTAAATAAATGTAAGGTCTTGTCTATATAAGCTGTTTTCTATAATTATGTAACGTCCTTGAGTTAATTTAGTCCGCTAGTTTGTTTTTATAAATTTGCCCAGAGACCACGTATTGAGGGAAGAATGTCCACTAAGTGAAATTCTCCAGGAGACCACGGTAAAACGACCCAAATGCTCTAGTGTTGTTTTGTGTACCGTAAACCGCAGTGAAAGTGTGAGCCCGCATAGAGTTCGTAAAGCAAATCGTTACAAGGTTTAGCAAAAAGTTATTTAAAATTGGTGAAAGACCATGCTGGTGCAGCTTCTCTGATAGAATATTGATAGAAACTGAATCAAAAACCCCTTAATATCCAGGAAGACTAATGCCATCTGCTCGTTGTTAGCATAGGCCATTTGGATTTCTGTAGAAAGCAACGCAAGGCAATCGTTCGTCCCTTTGCCTTTGCGGAAGCCAAATTGTGTATATGAAAGTAAGCCATTTGCTTCAACCCAATTGTCGAGGCGAAACAAGATCATTTTCTCGAACAATTTCCGAATACAGGACAGCATTGCAATCGGTCGATAAGAGCTGGTTTTCCTGGTTTTTGGATGGCGATGAACTTCACTTGCCTCCAGCCATGAGGGACAATGTTACCCTCAAGAAACTTGTTAAATAAGTTCAGCAAGCGTTTTTTTGCAGTGTCAGGCAGATTCTTAAGCAAGTTGAATTTGTTTCTGTATAACCCTGGGGCGTTATTGTTGCATGATAAGAGAGCAAGTGAGAACGGTGGTTCGTTCGCGGTATCGTGAGGAGAAGCGGCGCGGTACGTTTTCTGTACCGGGACAGAGTCCGGACAGATCTTCTTGGCGAAAGCGAATATCCAGCGGTTTGAATATTCCACGTTCTCGTTGGTACTGTTTCGGTTACGCATACGTCGAGCCGTACCCCAAAGAGTGCTCATCGCTGTTTCTCTCGTTAACCCGTCGACGAACCGGCGCCAATAACTGCGTTTTTTGGCTTTCATTAAACTCTTCCTTCGCCTTTCTAGCAACGCGTACTGCTGATAGCTAGCGGGTAATCCGTCTTCCCGGAAGGCCTTATATGCAGTGGACTTCTCCGCGTACAGCTCTGAGCACTCTTTATCCCACCACAGGGTAGGAGACCGTCCATGGGTATTCGCGCTGGGTACTGGTTTAGTCTGAGCTTGATTCGCACTGTCGAGAATCAAGCCAGCCAAAAACCTGTACTCTTCCTCCGGAGGAAGCTCTTGAGTGGATTCGATTTAAACGGATATCGCGGTCGCGTAGCTCTTCCAATCAATGTTTCGTGTGAGGTCATACGAGACATTGATTGTTTCCGATGGTCTTGAACCGTTAGCAATTGAAATATAGGCAAATGATCGCTACCGTGGGGATCAGGAATCACCTTCCACATGCAATCTAACTGTAGCGATGTCGAGCATAGTGATAAATCCAACGCGCTCGCGCGTGCTGGTGGTGTAGGAATTTGCATCATTTTTTCCGTGTTTAAGATGGTCATGTTGAAATTGTCGCAAAGATCTTGGATTAATGTTGATCTATTATCATCGTGAAGACCCCATACCGTACCGTGCGAGTTAAAGTCTCCTAGAACTAGTCGCGGCGCCGATAAGGATTCCGTGATATTACAAAGCGTTCGGTGCCCTACCGAGGCTCTAGGAGGAATGTAGATGGAAGCAATGCAAAGGTCTTTGCTTTGATTAGAACTTGACAAGCGACAATTTCAATGCCTGGTGTCGAAGGGCAGTTAATTCGGTTGAAAGAATAGCAATTTTTAATCCCCAAAAGTACTCCTCCGTAAGGGTTTTCTTGATCCAGACGAATTATATTAAAGTCGTGGAGGTTGATATTTATATCGGAAGTTAACTAAGTTTCACATAATGCAAAAACATCACATTTTAAACTGTTTAGTAAAAATTTTAAGGAATCGTTTTTCGGGAGGATACTTCTGCAATTCCACTGTAAGACAGTGATCGAATCAGTGACCTCGTTTGATGACTTAGCCATCGAAGGATACGATCGCTGCAAGGAGGGGTTATTTAGCAGTCAACTGCTTCAAGAATGTTTGCACTAAATGGAGAAAATGTATTAGAATGCTTTTAAGAGGATCAGTAACATTGAAAATTGCAAAAAATAAGTCCACTATGTCAGAAATTTTCATTAGTCCATTACTGGACTGGGTGTCTGTTTGAAAAAGAGGGACACTTGGGGTTTCTGGTGTCCCTAGAAGTTGTGGGTACTCCTTGTTAGAATTAATATTTCCAAGTCCTGGAGCAAATTGCTTCGGCTTTAGTGCATCACTTCCGTTGGATTTATTGATTGTAGTTGGCGCACTCTGAGGGGACGACACCTTGGCACCCTTACGAGGCAATCTAGGGGAGGCTGAATTTCTCCTCTTCCTGGATTCCCCTGAGTTAACCAAAGATGTTCCCTCTTAAGGGTCGTCAGATTCTTGCTCAACGTTAGCCAAATCAGCATAGGGATTTTCGGACAGGACAGATGGCGAAGCATTCTTTAGCATTTCTGCATAAGAGCGTCTCGAGCGTTCCTTAAGGGAGCGCTTAATTTTATCCCCGCGCTGCTTGTACGCAGGGCATGATTTAAGAGCATGCGAAGGGCCCCCGCAGCAAATACACTTTTCAGTTTATTTGCCGCAAGAATCATCCTCATGCTCTCCTTCGCACTTGCCGCATCGTTTCTTATATCCACAATATGTGGCTGTGTG
The DNA here is from genome assembly GCF_030247195.1 of Topomyia yanbarensis. Taxonomy (NCBI): domain Eukaryota; kingdom Metazoa; phylum Arthropoda; class Insecta; order Diptera; family Culicidae; genus Topomyia; species Topomyia yanbarensis. The sequence goes on along the minus strand of NC_080670.1, from coordinate 84,111,124 downwards.
GCCCAACTGCTTGCAATTTCTGCAGCTCATGACCAGCAGTACAAACAGGCGAACTGGTAGGCGAACCTTGTCAAGGAGTTTTAGTTGGGAAGAGAGGACCCTGCGAATGTCACCCGAAGCGAGCCTGATAGAGAGTAGGTAGTCATATCTCCCTCGGTGTTTGCGGTATACAATTGTTTGCATTCCAAGATCTAAATCTGTTGAAGTGAGGGGTCCTTAAAGCAGCTAACCCCGTACTTCAACAGTTCTTCTCATTTCAGGCCCGGTTCGGACACTACCCCATCGATTTCTACGGCAGGCACGTACGCCTTAAATTCCTGCCTAAAGTGCTCACAGCAAGCAATCGCGTTTGCCTGGCCGAGATCATTCACTAGAACACGAATCTTGTTTGCCCGAACACGTGTTATCTGAGTTACGGCCGGATAGTTAGCAGTCAGATCTCGAGAAAGTTTTAATATATTAACCGGTTTCTCTCCGGTCCGAAAATATACCACCCATGGCCCAGAGGAACCTTGTGAGTACTGCTTTATACGGGGAGCAATGCGAGTCTTAGGGGGATCAGAGACTTCCATGATAACATCAGATTGTATTTCGCACTCGACCATTTAAGCACGAGGGCAGAGCGTTATATAAACGGGAATGTGTCTTATTATTTGATTACAAGGTAGAGTAAAAGAAGGGAAAAGGAAAGAAAGCAAACGAGGAAAAAAAATCAAACAAAACTTATCTGCAAACAACGTCGATTGTTTCGCACCAGCGAAAACAATGTACTGGATTTACTACCGCCACCAGCAGAACGGCAGCTAACGAACGAACAAAGGATGACCTTCACTCACTGAAACTTACACACCGAACACCACTGTGAAGCATAACGATCCGTTCCGTTCAAAGGTTGGGAGACGTATGACGGTTGAGATTGGATGGTATTTTTTTACAATGGAAAGACCTTTACGTCCTAGCCCAGTACACGTGCTATTGGTAGGTGTCCAAGCTACCGCACGGGGTGTACTGGGGGCGTGTCGGGCTCGAATGGTGACGCTGCCATTAATACCGACTAAACTCCATTGGGCTCCGCCATCGTTCTTCCCAGGAACTACCTGTCGGTATTACTTCTGGGGGATGGCTGTACTTAATGTACTCATTCACTCTCACTCACGCGTTCATACGTCCTGTATGAGGCTTACTTGGGTGCTCTCTCTATCGCACCTTGATTCACTCTAAAACACTCCACATGAGGCTGACTTTTGTGCTCACCTTTTTCGTTCCTTGCGAGGCTGACTTGTGTGATCACCTTACTCGTTCCTTGCTAGGCTTACTTTTGTGCTCGCCTCACCCATACCATGTGAGGCTGACTTGGGTGCTCACCCTACCACCTGGTTCACTCTCAATCAATCGTGCCACTCTATTATACCTCTGTCACTCCCCCTGGCATCCCATGTGGGACATTTTTCTTAGGCCCCACTTCTGACATACCATGCGAGGCTGACTTGTGTGCTCACCTTTTTCATTCCTTGCTTACTTTTGTGCTAGCCTCTACCATACCATGTGAGGCTGACTTTTGTGCTCACCCTTAACATACCGTGTGAGACTGACTTGGATGCTCACCCTTTGACTCCTCTGCCACGCCACGAGGCATCGATAGCTAAGTCCCAACATACTACGCTACGACCCTCCCATCTTAGCATGAGACAGTCTAATTATACGCCTATACACTCGCTCTTCTGTCTTGCTTCGGGGTGGCTGGGTTTACCCCTTACGCGGTTGCCAGTCGCTGCGCCAAACCTGCCTCAGCATGAACAGACCATTCACTCCCTTTTCTGCGCTCGGCCTTTTTCGCTCCAACTAACTAATAACTAGTTAGCCGTGCCCGTCGTCTGTTGCTCGGTTCGCCAGATTACCTGTAGCCTACAGGCAATCTGGGTGGTAACAGCCGAGACTGCGTTCCACTTCTCCACCGATTGACACATCCGCTGAACCTGCGGAGGTACTGTCGGAAACAGCCATGGCCTGACAGGAATTGTATCAGGTGGAAGTGAACTTCCTCATGGGGTCTTCCCACCCAGCTCGATATGCTAGGTATCAGCCGGTGGGTCCACCTACCTTTCGAGGAGTTGTCCCACTCACGCTGCCATCTGGCGACCGAGGTCACCCTGGTGCGCTCGCGGGCTCCTCTATTTCCACGTAGCTCGAAACACTCCTCATCTTCCCGAACGACCAGCCCGACTGGCATCATGCTCGCTATCACGCAGGATGCATCGTGTGATGCCGTGCGGTAGGCAGATATCACTCTGAGGCACATCACGCGGTAGGTGCTCTCCAGTTTCTGTAGGTAACTGGTTACCCTCAGTGCGCTTGACCATGACGGGCCGCCGTAGCTGAGGATAGATACGGCAACGCCTGCCAGTAACCTACGTCTGCTGGCGCACACCTTTGAGCTGTTGGACATCATCCTCGATAGAGCCGCAACAGCAGTCGACGCTCTCTTGCATGTATAGTCGACGTGGCTGCCGAAGGTCAGCTTGTCGTCTATAATGACTCCGAGAGACTTCAGACTTCGCTGTGAAGTGATCGCGACTTCTCCCACATGGATAACTGCATGTTGTGCCGACTTGCGGTTGTTGACGATAACTACCTCCGTCTTATGATGAGCGAGCTCCAGGCCTCTCGCGCTCATCCATTCCTCCACCATGCTGATCGCATGTTCTGCGGTTAGTGCTACCTCAGGGATTGACTCCCCGTAGACCTCCAAGGTTACGTCGTCAGCAAAGCCGACGATCTTGACCCCCGGAGGGAACTTCAGTCTCAGAACCCCGTCATACATGAGGTTCCATAGCACCGGGCCTAGGATCGAGCCCTGCGGGACTCCGGCGGAAATCGAAACCCTTTTCTGACCGGCATCGGTCTCGTATAGCAGTACGCGGTTCTGGAAGTAACTTTCCAGGATCCGGTACAGACCCACCGGTAGGCTAAGCCGGTGTAACGAGAGCGCGATGACATCCCAGCTTGCGCTGTTGAATGCGTTCTTCACGTCAAGTGTCACTAACGCACAGTATCGAATGCCTCGCCTTTTTCGTTGGATCGCTATCTCGGCAGTCATTATCACTGAGTTGAGAGCGTCCACTGTGGACTTACCCTTTCGAAAGCCAAACTGGTTGCTTGACAGGCCGTCCGTACCTTCTGCGTACGGGGTTAGCCTGTTGAGGATAATGCTCTCAAGCAGTTTGCCAGTCGTGTCGATCAGACAGATTGGTCTGTACACCGATGGGTCGCCTGGCGGCTTCCCGGGCTTCGGCAACAGCACCAATTTCTGCCTTTTCCATCTATCGAGGAAACGGCACTCGTCAAGGCACCTCTGCATAGCTAGCCTGAACATGTTCGGGTTCGCTATGATCGCTGCCTTGAGAGCGCTGTTTGGAACTCCATCTGGCCCTGGAGCTTTGTTCATTGCTAGGGATTTAGCCACTGCAAGTAGTTCTTCATTCGTCACCGGAGCCACCGTTTCGGCCGTGCCCGAACTGTCTCGTAGTGCAGGTGGCCAGGGGCTCGAGACGGGAAGAGTACTTCGATAATCGTCGCCAACCGGTCCGGAGACCGTTCTGGGGGTGAGGAGCCCCCTTTGGTCTTGGCCATCACGATTCTGTAGGCGTCACCCCACGGATTCGCGTTGACACTCTTACACAGGTTTTCGAAACACGCTCTCTTGCTGCTTTTAATGGCCTTGTTAAGGGCCAATTTCGCAGCTCGAAGCAGTTCACGGCGGTTCTCTCTTGCATCCTTGGTGCGAGCTCTTTGCATCCTACGTCTAGCTCTGAGGCAGGCTGATCGTAGAGCTGCAATCTCGACACTCCACCAGTATACCGGGCATCTTCCGTTTCTTGGCAGGGTTTTTCTCGGCATAGTGGCGTCGCACGCGCGTGATAGAACAGCTACCAGCGCATCCCCGCTTAGACTGTCGGTGTTGGCCTCCAGTCCCAGGGCCGCGGTGAAAGCTTCGCTGTCGAAGTGATTGAACTTCCACCCGCGTATCTGACAGGGATCTCCCGCCCTCGGATGCTGCACACCATAGTTGATCCTAAAGCGGATTGCTAAATGATCGCTATGGGTGCAGCCTTCGTCTACTCTCCATTCCATGCCTGGAACCAGACTCGGGCTGGCAAATGTTACGTCAATCCACGCCTCCACCCCGTTTCTACGGAATGTACTAGCGGAGCCATTATTAGCTAGCACAGTATCGAGTTTCGCAAGCATCTCCATTAGCACTTGGCCCCTGCTATTTGTGCAGCGGCTGCCCCACTCCACTGCCCAAGCGTTAAAGTCTCCCGTTATGAATACCGGTTTCCGGCCCACTAGGTCTAACGAGAGCCTGTCGATCATCTGGTTGAACTGTTCTATTGGCCACCTTGGTGGAGTGTAGCAGCTGCAATAGAACACACCATTGATCTTGGCAATCGCAACACCCTCGGCAGAGGAGTGTATTACCTCTTGAACCGGGAACCGTCCCGTTGTACAGATTGCCACCATTCCAGACCCGTCCGACACCCAATTGCCGTTGCCGGCAGGGATGTTGTACGGGTCTGATAGGAGGGCGACATCTGTCCTCGACTCCGAGACCGACTGCCACAGCAGCTGTTGGGCTGCTGAACAATGGTTAAGATTTAACTGTGTGACGTTCACGGCTTCTTCTTATTTGCCTCACCGAAGGGACACGAAGGTCCGCCCATAGCATGTTTATGGGCTTGCTTCTTAGCGGTGCAGATGAGGCACTTGTGCGCCTTAGTGCAACCCTGCTCCTTATGCCCCTCCTCGCCGCAGCGACGACATAGTTTGCTCCTGTCTATGCCCTTGCACTAGGATTTGTGGCCGGACTCAAGGCACTAATAGCACCTATCCACTGAAGGCGGCTGGGGTATGCTAATTGGGCATACCGACCAGCCGATCTTCAGCTTACCTTTCTCGGTTACTTTTTTGGCATCCGCCTTCAGTAGCCTTAGGTAGGCTACTTGGGTGCCAGAGGGTCCCCCTCTAAAACGCACAGAGGCCCGCTCGATTGTCACGTCGCATTGCTCTTTGACGGCTGTGACGACATCTTCTGCGGTCGTGAACTCGTCCAGATGCTTGCACTGGAGAGTCATTTCCACCCCTAGCGACCTGACCTGGGCGCCTTCGCCAAGGACCTCTTGGGCCAAGGCAATGTACACCGCACTAGATTGTGCGCCTCGCTTCAGCACCAGAAGCATTTCTCCTGTGTCGGTGCGTCTCACGCTACGCACGTCTTGCCCAAGGGCTAAGAGGCTTTCGGCCGCCCTCATCGACTTTAGGACGCCGGTGTATTTGTCCTAGTCGGTTTTTAACCACAAGGCCTCGCCTCTGTCCATGGCCGTCTTCGCGGGCCGCGGTACCTCCGGTGTCGGTGCCGGCTTCTTCTTAGTGACCAGCGTCCAGTGGTTTACGCCCCCCTGCCCCAGTTGCGCCGGGTTGCTGGTACTATCACTCTGCTCAGCGAAGTCACTCTCGCCCTCGCTTACCTCGACGTTTGGCCTTAACGGTTGCACGCCGAGTGGTGTCGGTTTTTACACCCTCGCCTGGTGACTTCCTAGGGCGCTTCGCGTTCGACGCCGTCATGCGATTGCCCTTGCCTTTACCCTTCGAGGGGAACTCGGCCGCCGCTTCGAGCGACATGGCTGCTCCATATAAGTTGAAGGCCACTGTCTGGGTACCTATGTCGACCTTCTCTCTTTCCTCCCTGTTGGAGGCCACTGTCTGTGTTTCTCTGTCGGACTTCTCCCGACAGTTCACCCTCTTGGCGTAAGCCTGCTGTTCCTGTCTTGCGACACGAACAGCTTTCCGGAGCACCAGGAGGCTCTGCTTCAGCTCCTTGCTTATATTTTGCTTTGCGCTAGTGAACTCGATTATTGAATCGAGCTGCTCCACCACTTTGCGCATCGCGGATAGTGGCCCGTCCAGTGCGTTGGTAGTGCTATTTTCTACCACTGCTGGGGGACACTTGTGCTATCAGATGCAGCACTCGTCGCTCCACTACTCTCCCCACGGGGGGGATTGGATGGTATGCGTAGAACAATTTGTTTCTCCAATTATGACAGTTAATCACCACTCGAAATTTTCTTAACCATGAACCAACCTCCCTGTATATCATAACTCTCCGAGCTCTCGATCGAAGCAGTTCGTTTTCTGGTGCTGTGCATAAAGTGAACAAGAATAAATTGTCAGTGAAGGTCAACCATTGTTCGAGGCAGTCTTTGTTCGCCGGTGCCCAGGCTATTTTTTTTTTCTTTCATTTCCCTTTCCCCGATCGGTCTCTACTTCTGCCCTTTCCCCTGAATATAAGTTTTATCTCTCGTTTACACCACGTGTTATCCTCGTGCCTAAATGGCCGAGGGCGAAGTAACATTGGATGGGAATGATATTCCCATGGATATACCGGATAAACCCGAAATTACTCCCTCCCCTGATTCCCCCAGTCCTCCCCGTATTAAAACATACCCAGCCAGTTCGACTGGACCCTGGGTGGTGTATTTCCGGCCCAACACGAAATCGCCCAATATTCTAGAAATCTCACGGGAGCTGACTGCCAACTACCCGTCCGTGGCTCAGATAACACGTGTTCGAGCTAATAAGATACGCGTTATAGTAAATGACCTCGACCAGGCAAACCAGATTGCTCGCAGCGAGCGTTTTACGAAGCAATTCAAAGTGTATGTGCCTTGTAGAGTTGTGGAGATCGATGGGGTCGTCGCCGAACCGGGTCTAAAGTGCGAAGACCTGTTGAAGTACGGGGTTGGCTGCTTTAAGGACCCTTCACTTCAAAAGGTGAAAATTCTGGAATGCAAGCAATTGTATTCCGCAAAAACTGAAGATGATAAGACAACTTATTCTCCGTCAGACTCGATTCGGGTGACTTTCTCCGGATCTGCTCTTCTCAACTATGTCCTCCTGGATAAGGTTCGCCTACCTGTTCGCCTATTTGTACCGCGGGTAATGAACTGCAGCAATTGCAAGCAACTGGGCCACACAGCCACTTATTGTGGCAATAAAAAACGGTGCGGCAAATGCGAGGGAGAGCATGAGGATGACGCTTGCGGTGGAGAAATTGAGAAGTGTATTTACTGCGGGGGCCCTCCGCATGCTCTTAAGTCATGCCCGGCGTACAAGCAGCGCGGGGATAAAATTAAGCGCTCCCTTAAGGATCGCTCGAGGCACTCTTATGCAGAAATGCTAAAGAATGCTTCGCCATCTGTCCCTTCCGAAAATTCCTTTGCTCTTTTGGCTGGCGTTGAGCAAGAATCTGACGACCCACAAGAGGGAACATCATTGGTTAACCCAGGGGAATCCAGGAAGAGGAGAAATCTAGCCTCCCCTACATTGCCTCGTAAGGGTGCCAAGGTGTCGTCCACTCAGAGTGCGCCAACCGCAATCAATAAATCCAACGGAAGTGATGCACAAAAGCCGAAGCAATTTGCTCCAGGACTTGGAAATATTAATTCTAACAAGGAGTACCCACCACTTCCAGGGACACCAAAAACCCCAAGTGTCCCCTTTTTTCAAACAGATACTCAGTCCAGTAGCGGACTAATGAAATTTTCTGACATAGTGGACTTAATTTTCACAGCTTTCAATGTTACTGATCCTCTTAAAAGCCTTCTGATACGTTTTCTCCCTATAGTGCAAACATTTTTGAAGCAGTTGACTACTAAATGGCCCCTCCTTGCAGCGATCGTATCCTTCGATGGCTAAGTCATCGAACGAGGTCACCGATTCGATCACTGTTCTACAGTGGAACAGCAGAAGTATCCTCCCGAAAATCGATTCCTTTAAATTTTTACTAAATAGTTTAAAATGTGATGCTTTCGCATTATGTGAAACTTGGTTAACTTCCGATATAAATCTCAACTTCCACGACTTTAATATAATTCGTCTGGATCGAGAAAACCCCTATGGAGGAGTACTTTTGGGGATCAAAAAGTGCTATTCTTTCAACCGAATTAACCTCCCTTCGACACCAGGCATTGAAATTGTCGCTTGTCAAGTTTTAATCAAAGGTAAAGACCTTTGCATTGCTTCCATCTACATTCCTCCTAGAGCCTCGGTAGGGCACCGAACGCTTTGTAATATCACGGAATCCTTACCGGCACCGCGGCTAGTTCTGGGAGACTTTAACTCGCACGGTACGGTATGGGGCTGTCTTCATGATGATAATAGATCAACATTAATCCAAGATCTTTGCGATAATTTCAACATGACCATCTTAAACACGGGAGAAATGACGCGGATTCCTACACCACCAACACGCGCAAGCGCGTTGGATTTATCTCTATGCTCGACTTCGCTACAGTTAGATTGCATGTGGAAGGTGATCCCTGATCCCCACGGTAGCGACCATTTGCCTATCGTGATTTCAATTGCTAACGGTTCAAGACCATCGGAAACAATCAATGTATCGTATGACCTCACACGGAACATTGATTGGAAGAGTTACGCGACCGCGATATCCGTTAAAATCGAATCCACTCAAGAACTTCCTCCGGAGGAAGAGTACAGGTTTTTGGCTGGCTTGATTCTCGACAGTGCGAATCAAGCTCAGACTAAACCAGTACCCAGCGCGAATACCCATGGACGGTCTCCCACCCTGTGGTGGGATAAAGAGTGCTCAGAGCTGTACGCGGAAAAGTCCACTGCATATAAGGCCTTCCGGGAAGACGGGTTACCCGCCAGCTATCTACAGTACGCGTCGTTAGAAAGGCGAATGAAGAGTCTAATGAAAGCCAAAAAACGTAGTTATTGGCGCCGGTTCGTCGACGGGTTAACGAGAGAAACAGCGATGAGCACTCTTTGGGGTACGGCTCGACGTATGCGTAACCGTAATAGTACCAACGAGAACGTGGAATATTCAAACCGTTGGATATTTGCTTTCGCCAAGAAGATCTGTCCGGACTCTGTCCCGGTACAGAAAACGTACCGCGCCGCGTCTCCTCACGATACCGCGAACGAAACACCGTTTTCGATGGTGGAGTTCTCACTTGCTCTCTTATCATGCAACAAAAACGCCCCAGGGTTAGACAGAATCAAATTCAACTTGCTGAAGAATCTGCCTGACACTGCAAAAAGGCGCTTGTTGAATTTATTTAACAAGTTTCTTGAGGGTAACATTGTCCCTCATGACTGGAGGCAAGTGAAGGTCATCGCCATCCAAAAACCAAGAAAACCAGCCTCCGACCACAACTCATATCGGCCGATTGCAATGCTGTCCTGTATTCGGAAGTTGTTCGAGAAAATGATCTTGTTTCGCCTCGACAATTGGGTTGAAGCAAATGGCTTACTGTCAGATACACAATTTGGCTTCCGCAAAGGCAAAGGGACGAACGATTGCCTTGCGTTGCTTTCTACAGAAATCCAAATGGCCTATGCTAACAAAGAGCAGATGGCATCAGTCTTCTTGGATATTAAGGGGGCTTTTGACTCAGTTTCTATCAACATTCTGTCAGAGAAGCTGCACCAGCATGGTCTTTCGCCAATTTTAAATAACTTTTTGCTAAACCTGTTGTCTGAAAAGCACATGCACTTTTCGCATGGCGATTTAACAACATCGCGATTTAGCTACATGGGTCTTCCCCAGGGCTCATGTCTAAGTCCCCTGCTCTACAATTTTTACGTGAATGACATTGACGATTGTCTTGCCAATTCATGCACGCTAAGGCAACTTGCAGACGACGGGGTGGTCTCTGTTACAGGGCCCAAAGCTGCCGACTTGCAAGGACCATTACAAAATACCTTGGACAATTTGTCTGCTTGGGCTCTTCAGCTGGGTATTGAGTTCTCCACGGAGAAAACTGAGTTGGTTGTTTTTTCTAGGAAGCGTGAGCCGGCGCAACTCCAGCTTCTATTAATGGGTGCAACGATCAACCAGGTTTTCACATTTAAATATCTCGGGGTCTGGTTCGACTCTAAAGGTACCTGGGGATGTCACATTAGGTATCTGAAACAGAAATGCCAACAAAGGATCAATTTTCTCCGAACAATAACTGGAACATGGTGGGGTGCTCACCCAGGAGACCTGATCAGGTTATACCAAACAACGATATTGTCGGTGATGGAGTACGGGTGTTTCTGTTTCCGCTCCGCTGCGAACATACACTTCATCAAACTGGAGAGAATCCAGTATCGTTGCTTGCGCATTGCCTTGGGTTGCATGCACTCGACCCATACGTGAGTCTCGAAGTGCTGGCGGGCGTTCTTCCGCTAAAAAATCGATTTTGGGAACTCTCATATCGATTGCTCATCCGATGCGACATTCTGAACCCGTTGGTGATTGAAAACTTCGAGAGGCTCGTCGAGCTTAATTCTCAAACCCGATTTATGGCCTTGTACTTCAACTACATGGCACAGAGCATTAATCCTTCTTCATATACTCCCAGCCGTGTTCGTTTCCTAGATACTTCTGATTCTACTGTATTCTTCGACACATCCATGAAGGAAGAGATTCGTGGAATCCCGGACCACATACGCCCGCAAGTGATCCCCAATATATTTTATAATAAATTCCGAGAAGTCGACTATGACAAAATGTTCTACACTGACGGATCACATCTCGATGGGTCCACTGGCTTCGGTATCTTCAACAATACTATCACCGCTTCATTCAAGCTCAATGATCCCGCTTCAGTTTACGTCGCAGAGTTAGCTGCAATTCAGTACACCCTTGGGATCATCGACACTCTGCCCACAGATCACTACTTCATCATTTCGGACAGCCTCAGCTCCATCGAGGCTCTTCGTGCGATGAAGCCCAAAAAGCAATTCCCATATTTCCTGGGGAAGATACGGGAGTCCTTGTGTACGTTATCTGAAAAATCTTATCAAATTACCTTTGTTTGGGTCCCCTCTCATAGCTCTATCCCGGGCAATGAAAAGGCCGACTCATTAGCAAAGGTGGGCGCATTAAATGGTGACATATACGAAAGACCAATCTGCTTCAACGAATTTTTTAGTATTTGTCGTCAGAGGACACTCAACAGTTGGCAAACCTCGTGGAGCAATGGTGAACTTGGACGATGGCTACATTCCATTATCCCAAAGGTATCAACGAAGCCTTGGTTCAGGGGGATGGATGTGGGTCGGGATTTTATTCGTGTAATGTCCCGACTTATGTCCAACCACTACACCTTGGATGCGCATCTGCGGCGTATTGGGCTTGCGGAGAGTAGTCTGTGCGCTTGTGACGAGGGCTATCACGACATCGAGCACGTTGTCTGGGTATGCGCCGGGTACTTGGACGCCAGGTCTCAGTTAAAGGATTCCCTTCGGGCCCGAGGTAGACCACCCAATGTTCCAGTCCGAGATATACTGGCAAATCGTGATTTCCCCTATATGTCCCTTATTTATACTTTCATAAAAACAACAAATATCCCAATTTAGCCCCTCTCTTTTTATTTCTCGTTTTAGAAGCTTTCTCTTGCCTTGTGGGACCGATCAGCTCCAGACTGCAACTATGTAACGGGCGTCGCACTTACCACTACGGAAACTGAAGCGAGAGCGACTCAAGGTCCGATGACTTTTGAAGGATTCCCCGCGGGTCCGAAGAATACCATCCGCCAATCCGACCTACTAGACTGAGGCGGTAATCTTTCGCTGATCTCCCGTTTGAGCGAAAGTTGCAAGTTTTGCTCTTCTCTCCCGGTCACCATCTACGCTTTCTCTCCCCTGTCCTTGATACAATTGCTTCTACAGCCCCCCTCTGAATATCTTGACCAAGCATAAGTCTCCGCTAAAAAAGTTCAAATTTGTATTCTGTATTCCTAGTTTTAAGATAGTTGTAATTTTACCTCTTTGTTAAAACTATTGTCCCCCATCTTGTAAATAGAATTGTATCCCTAGTATTAAAACACCTGCGAATTTTCTCATAAATATTTGTTCCCCCTTTTGTGTACCAAACTATATTGTTAGTTTTAAGATAACTGTAAATATTTCCTAAAAATTATTACTATTGAATTCCTTGTTTTAAAATTTTTTCATAAAAAAAAATCTTTCCCTCTCTTGTATATAGAATCTTATTTCTAGTCTTAAGATAGCTGTAAAATTTTTCTTTTTTAAAAAAATATTTCAACATTGTAACCTCCTAGTTTTAAAATATACAAAATGTAAAAACAAAAGAATTTGGCACCGCCAAGCTAACGCATTTGTGCCTATCAAATAAACGAAATGAATAAAAAAAAACCTCCCTGTATATATATATAATTGATATTCTATCAAAAAACTTTCTTCGGCAAAGTTGTTTATTTTGATATTTCTAACACATGTACTGAAGACATTTATACTTTAAAACCTATGTAGATGGCGCTACATGACATTTAAAAAAATACTCAAGAAAATGAATTTCAACATTTGTTTATGAAAAATATATCTAGAAATAAATGTTTTATTCCTAATTCTTCGAAAATATACAATATTAAAAATGCTTAAAAGAGTGATAAATGTTATCATGACATTTTAAGGTTGTTTTCATAAAAAATATTAAAAAAATATGTTCCACAAAATTTGTAATAACCCACGAAGCGGCTGATGGCGGCAGCTGGAATTTTGTTTGTGACTAGTAAAAAGCTTTACCTTTATAACCACGAAGAGAAAAAAGTGGAGCAAGGTGGGCCTTTTGCAGACAAATGAAATGAGGAAAAAAATATAATTCAAGTTAAATAGTTCCTACTTCGCTAGAGAATTTTTAAGTAAACCAAAATATATGCAAATATTTTCTTGTTTTCGAATTCAAATATATTTCGAACTGAGAATAAATTTATCAAGTAATTTATAAAGTAATCTTATTTAAATCACTGCTGTGTCTAGTCCTTTCTGCAGTTTTCCGTAGTTCAGTCATAAGTCATATGTAGTTCAGTCATAAGGCTGTGCTTATTCTTTGCAAGAAACGTTTATCAGTCAGTTGTCAAAATAATGCTCATTTGCATCCAAGATACTTTTTCGAAGGCACAAATTCTTCAGGATACATACCCAGGGCGCTAGAGGATTTGAGCGTCGAAAGTAGCTTTCTGCCCACTGTGCCGTCCTGTAGAATTCTCACAATCTTCGCGCACTTCTCGAGTGCAATTCCCCTCATTACGAATATGTAAAATAGCATTTAATTCGATTCGCTTTTCTTCGGCCCACTGAACGTCAAGACTTGAACAATTCACTGAATGGTAGTGTTGATTTCGCTCCTGGGGCTGTTATGTCTTCTTTCTGAAAATTATTGAACAATTTTGTTTAAAAAACACAGCTCTTTTAAAAAATTAATAAATTTATTGCTTCTCCATAACTAACCTATCGTTGATCTTTCAAATGGAATTGATAGATTGAAAATCGAACTGCAATGCTTGAAGATATTTAGGTTTGAAGAAAACCATTTTTGTTGTAAAAATCACTTGCAACTTGTCCATATTATAGGGGAAAGTCGTCGGTTGACGGCACTGGTCGGTTGTCGGCACCCCTATGTAGCTTTTGACAGAAACCAGATATGGACATTCTGATAAATATTGTTTGTGTTATATATTAGCGCGATCTTTTTGTGCCGATTGCTGAAGCAGACTCGAATGTTCTGTTCTACAACCAATATATTTTTTGAACAAATGAAACTCTACTCAAAAGTTTTTTTTTTTGATGATTTGCTTAGTGTTACAGAAAGAAATCGATCGAAAAAGTATGCGCATTGAATATTTACGATGTGAATTTATTCTATTTTGTTATTCAACGTTGAATGGCGCCGAAATGTTCGCCACAAGTTAGAAAACTTTGATCAGTTTTCAAAAAGGTTACTAAAATCGGTTGTCGGCACCCAAACGTGGTCGGTTGTCGGCACTCCATTTTTTGTGGCAAATGCTCTCAATAACCTAATCAATATGGGTATTTTGGAACGGGTTTTACGAATAGATACCAGAGATTGATCTTTGGCACCATTCTGAAAACCAGGAAGGCAACTTCCGGTTTAGCGTTTTACATTTACATGAAGAAAGCCCACCTAGTCGTGTTTTCACCGCTAGGTAGCACCGTGTATACCAGATTGTCACGACCAGATAATTTGGTGGGGCTCGGGGTTACCCTGTAGTCCCCCTCCCGTTTTGACTGACTTCTATCTGATCTGTCTGAAGCTTTGGTAAAAAACTGGAGTGCCTGAAATGAACTCAATGGCAGTGAATGCGATCCGTCAGTGCATTAGCAGTGCGTAATATTCGTACTAGTTTTTTACATACACTTATTGTGGTTCTGATGAAGAATGATGTTCATAATGCCTTTGATGGGTATTGAACTGAATAAATTTCCTTTTCCCTTTGAATCGTGATGATCATCATTCATATTTTTCCATTTTTAGTAAATTTTTTTAGGGTGCCGGCAATCGACCACATTTTTCAAAATGGTAAACAGTTATCATTTTACTAAATTGTTAATAACTTTTTTAAGTTGACAAATGAAATTAAATTCTTCAATAAGTTATTAGCTAAGGCCTCTAGCTTTCTATTGGTATGCTTATTCCCATATATTGTTTAATTGGAGTAATGTTGTGAGCCAAAAACAAAAGTGTTCCGACAACCGAACACATTCCCCTACATAAATAATGCATCTCTACATTTATTGTAATGATTAAATAAAACACGTATAGTGTAAAACATAGGTAACCCTTAAATAAATAACACTGTTTTAAAACAACATTGCGAAAAACATCTCAAAATTATCACAGTAACGTATTGAAGCTATGAGACAATTTTCACAATATCAAAAAAATTGATTTGCGCCTTTGAGGGTTAATATGACTCCCATGTTTGAAAATGAAGTCAAATGTGATATAAATTGATACAAAAAATGTCTTTTGCACATTTCTAAAAGACTTGTTATGACCAATAAAAATGTTACCAAAACCGGAACCCATTTGTTGCCAAAATCGGAGTGTTCCAAAAAGGGAGCATGCCAAAAACGGAATCTTACTGTATATACATATATATATATATACTCAAACTGGGACCTCTTTTTGGAAAACTTGGCGACTAAATTTCATGGATATTTTCCAACAATTAGTCAACTAGACGACTTAGATGTCGTGGATACGACAAACTCATTCATATTAGCATCCTACGAAGAAGCGGCATCAGCGTGATGACTCCAGGGCTTTCAGGTCAGCTCGTCATGCATATAAGAAATGTCTTAAATCTGCTGAACGGACTGGCTGGCAAAGGCTATGCACTAATGTCTCTAGTCTGAACGAGGCTAGCAGGTTAAATAAAATTCTCTCCAAATCGAATGATTTTCAGATGAACTCCTTAAAAACCAGAGATGGTGTTTATGTGACGGACGAAAAAGATGTTCTTAATTGTTTCTTCGACACACACTTTCCAGGTTGTATCGATCCGAAGTTGAACAATGTTCACAGATCTCATTCCGGTGATTCGGACTCGTGGGCGTTAGCACGCACATTGGTTTCCACTGAATCGGTCAAGTGGGCAGTTGACAGCTTTGCTCCATACAAATCACTCGGAAAAGATGGAATACTTCCCGTGCTACTGCAAAAGGGATTTGATATTCTTAAACATGTCTTGAAAAAGATTTTGCTTTCCAGTCTTGCTACCGGGTATATCCCGAAAGCATGGCGAGAAATAACTGTTAGATTTATTCCCAAAGGGGGGCGCTCAAGCTATGAAGAAGCCAAAAGTTTTAGGCCTATCAGCTTAAGTTCTTTTCTTCTGAAAGCTTTGGAACGGATAATCGATCATCACATCAGGAACGTTAGTTTAGTGGAATATCCACTGCACAAAATGCAGCATACATATCAGTGTGGGAAATCCACGATCACTCTGCTTCACGATGTTGTTTACAACATCGAGAAAACCTTCTCGCTCAAGCAATCTAGCTTGGATGTATTCCTAGATATTGAGGGTGCTTTTGACAATTCTGGAAGCGACGCGCGGTCATGGGATACCTGCATGTATCTCGGGTTGGATAAACGCAATGCTTAGTAACCACATACTTTGCTCGTCACTGCGACAGGCTGAGATACGGAAGTTGAGTATTGGCGGTTGTTCTCAGGGTGGCGTTCTGTCACCTTTGTTATGGAACTTGTTAGCTGACGGCTTGTTGAAGAAACTCAATGAGCTTGGATTTCCAACCTACGGGTTTGCTGACGATTACCAAATACTAATTACTGAATTTTGCATCGGAACAATCTTTGACTTAATGCAACAGGCATTAAGAGCTGTCGAACAGTGGTGTCGACAAGTTAAACTATCAGTTAACCCAAGCAAAACTTCAATGGTTCTTTTCACGAAGAAGCGAATAACAACCGGGGTTCGTCCCTTGCAGTTCTTTGATTCTGAGCTACTGTGTGCAGATCAAGTCAAATACGTTGGAGTCATATTGGATTCCAAACTGAATTGGTCTGCTCACATTGAGTTCAGAGTCAAGAAAGCGTGCATGGCCTTCGGACAGTGCAGACGAACTTTTGAAAAGACCTGGGGTCTCAAACCTAAATACATTTATTGGATTTACACGACAATTGTACGTCCAATACTGTCATACGGATGCCTTGTGTGTGGTGGCAGAGGGGAGAGGTGGTGACAGTCCAGTCAAAGCTAAACCATCTGCAAAGAATGGCGCTCATGGCGTTGACTGGTGCTTTCACCACGACTCCGACTGCTGCTCTTGAGGCACTTCTAAATATTAAACCATTACACATACACCTCAAACAATAAGCACTATCATGTGCATACAGATGCATGCAGGTTACTGGGCTTTGGAACAGTAATCATGTTGATCTTGCTACCAGTCATACACGATTGTAGTCACAAATGGTGAAGATTTTCTTGCTCCCAGCGATACTACACTCACTTGTAGTTTTCCTTACAGGACATTCCACGTGAAGATTCCCTCTCGAGAGGAGTGGTTGTCTGGCTTTATGGAAAGACAACAATAAACGCAAGTGGTCTGTTACACTGACGGTTCTCTGATGGAGGGACGTGCTGGTGCTGGTGTCTACTGTCGTGAAATGAGATTGGAGCAATCTCACTCACTAGGTAGATACTGTACTGTATTCCAAGTAGAAATCTTTGCGATTATGTGCGGGGTGCAATCGGCCCTTCAACTGAGTTTGTCCGGCAGAGTTATAAACTTCTGCTCCGATAGTCAGGCTGCAATCAAGGCCCTTAGCTCAGACAAATCCCGGTCCAAGCTAATGATCGCGTGCCGAACCCAAATCGAAGAACTAAGCATTGTCAACACTATCTACCTTGCCTAGGTGCCCGGACATTGCGGTATTACTGGAAATGAATGGGCTGACGAATTGGCCAGGGCAGGTTCAGCGATTGATTTCGTCGGTCCTGAGCCCTCGCTGCCAATTTCGACAAGTTGGATAAGGGAAAAAATACGGTCCTGGGCTTCGTCCGAGCACCGCAATTATTGGAGAAATCTACAAACTTGTCGCCAAACGAAGGCGTTTCTAGAACAACCATGCCCAGTGGTTCCGAAAAATCTCCTACATTTTTAGAAGCTCCACTGCGGCATGCTGACCAGGGCTTTAACCGGCCACAGCAAACTCAATTATCACATGGCAACTATTCAGTGCGCTGAGTCTTTTTCATGTGATCTTTGTGAATCCGACTACGGAACCTCATATCATCTGATATGCAACTGTCCAGCGGTAGCACAATTGCGATTTCGAGTCTTCAGCCGTCCTTATATAGACGAAACCATGTTTGGACAACTGAAATTCAGAGACATACTAAAGTTTCTTATCCTATGTGGTAAAGAGCTTTAGGCTTATTCGCAGGCAAGTTGAACTACGTGTGAGTTTAACTTACCTGTTGTTTATTTTTGTTTTGTGCTATTATTTTCCCACCCTTCCAATTCTATATATATATATATATATATATATATATATATATATATATATATATATATATATATATATATATATATATATATATATATATATATATATATATATATATATATATATATATATATATATATATATATATATATATATATATATATATATATATATATATATATATATATATATATATATATATATATATATATATATATATATATATATATATATATATATATATATATATATATATATATATATATATATATATATATATATATATATATATATATATATATATATATATATATATATATATATATATATATATATATATATATATATATATATATATATATATATATATATATATATATATATATGCGGTTACTAAGCATTGCGTTTATCCAACCCGAGAAACCTGCAGGTCACCCATGACCGCGCGTCGCTTCCAGAATAGACTGGAAGGACACATTATCAAAAGCACCCTCAATATCTAGGAATACACCCAAGCTAGATTGCTTGAGCGAGAAGGTTTTCTCAATGTTGTAAACATCATGAAGCAGAGTGATCGTGGATTTCCCACACTGATATGTATGTTGCATTTTGTGCAGTGGATATTCCACTAAACTAACGTTCCTGATGTGATGACCTCGCAAAAGTTGGTCGGTTTCCCACATTCAGATTATGGATATTTGTACTACTTATGTACTCCATCAGTTCAGAGCCTCTCAGATTGATGTCTGATTGATATATATATATATATATATATATATATATATATATATATATATATATATATATATATATATATATATATATATATATATATATATATATATATATATATATATATATATATATATATATATATATATATATATATATATATATATATATATATATATATATATATATATATATATATGTATATATATATATATATATATATATATATATATATATATATATATATATATGTATGGATATGGATGCCAACGAGGCTAATAATTGTTGTTGGTGCTGTTTAATGGATTCTAGCTGCTCCAATATATTCGATGATTCTTGTATGCATGATGATGGGTTGATTATTGTTGCAACTTCTCCCACCCTAGATTCGAACCGTCCCGGTTCGGTTTCCGGTGAGTTTTTACAGCTCGTTCAGTATCTATTACACGGGTTTAAGTTTTTCAGGAGTAGAATCACGACGATGAAACAAAATATCGTCGTTAATGAAAGCCCGCCGAATGTCGTCCATAATTTGATGTGCAGGCGATTTTGTTGTAGATAAACGTAATCTAACTTCTGCCGATTTCCAATTGACACATCTCCAATTTCTGCGATATTATGATGTTTGTGTAAGTTCCATTCGATGAGACTTTTGTGGGATCTCCCGTATGAAATTTCGGTATCCATGATGCTTTCAGAACTTTGGAATGTATGTCGGTTAAAATGGATGGTGCAGTTGTAAAATTTTAGAATGAAATTTCCAGTGCGCAGTGGTCCGAATTTACAATTTAGGAAGACAAAAATGTTAGTGGCTAAACCTTATATTTTAGAGCTATGATCACAGACTAACAGACATAACACTATGAGGGAATTCCCGCAAAAAACATCGATCCGGAAATTTTTCCAAAACACTAGCTCCACCTTTTATTCACAGTCCCAAACACTCATTTGCTGGTGGGTTACCCCTCAGATTTGGGAACCATTTTTCACTAGTGGTCTATCCCCCATATGCTTATTCATATGTCAGTGGCGCCATAATTTCAAATGTGACCACAGTCCTAACTACAAATATATTTAAAATGACCGGTAAAGCGGGCGAAGCAATGTTTTCGAGTGTTATGTCTGTTAGTCTGTGCTATGATGTCTTCAGGTCAAATAATCAGTATTGATTAGGCCATCTCCAGATGTGGATGGTATTAGGGTGGCTTTTATTGTTAGGGTGCTGCAAAAATTATTTTCTGATTGTGAAGAGATAGAATATTTCAGTCTTCAGCAACATTGTAGAGGAACTTACACCAAGCAATTTTGCTGAAGACGTCATAGTTGTATCTCCAAAGGTTTTTATTTTATAGCTATTTTAATTGAACAACTTAGGGTGTTCCTAACAAAAACAGTTTTTTTACCCTAACTTTTTTATTTTTTATTTTTCATAAACGGTGTCTACAGGCAACTTGTAAAGTTTATCGAGACAAATTTTTTCATAATAGAAGAATTCAAGTATCACTTTTAGAACCGAAGTTATGAGTAATATTGAATAAAAAAGAGGTCCTTTTAAAATATTTATATCCAAAATTGAGGCAAATAAAAATAATTTCTTCTTCTTGCATTTCAAAGAGAATACCTTTGGGCATGTTTAGAAAAAAAATTGCGAAGGTGATATTTCTGAAAAAAGTTTAAATGAAGTTTGAAAATTGTGATTTTACACCAAAAATTCCTCATATAGAATCAAAATTTCTCGAATGGGCCACCCAAATTGTCACATTTTCGATGGAAGATTCAATTTTTTTGGTAGTATGTTGCATTGCAAAACCAAATCATGATGGGCACCTAAAATTTTTTTGTTTTAACCATAATATCGTAGGTTAACAGACATAACACTTTTAGGAAATTCGTTCAAAAAATATCGATCTGCGAATTTTACTAGAACACTAGCTCCACCTTTTATACACGGTCCCAACCATTAATTTACAAAAGGGTTATCCCTCAGGCTCAGGCACAATTTTTCACTAGTGGTCTATCCCCCGTATACTTGCGCATATCGTCGCTGTTGTCCTATCTTATGACAAGAGCCATTTAGCACATTTCGAGAAAAATGATTCGAGAAAAATGATTTTTAATGTTTGATATTGAATATATAGTAACTTATAAATGGTAAAAACAATTCAAAGAAGACAATTGATGCATCTATCTACTCTGTATTAACATCTCAAATATTACGAAGACCGGTTTACTATGTTGCGACTTTTTACTATAAATGTGTCATAGGTGTGTATTGATGACAAAATTTGTATGGCGTGTCATAATCGTGCATGGAAAATTTTCCATAGAAAAAAATCATTAATTTATTAACTTTTATTCATATATTTGATTATATTTAGTCTATAAACAATCGGTGAGGTACATTTTGAAGGGAATGGGTCAGGGAATCTAGAAAAAAAACTTTTTGCCTTTCTCATATAGAAAGGTTATGCAATCACTCTGAAAAACGTCAACCTAATCCCGGCCCGGAGGGCCGAGTGTCATATCCCATTCGACTCAGTTCGTCGAGATCGGAAAAAGTCTGTATGTGTGTGTGTATGTATGTATGTGTGTGTGTATGTGTGTGTGTATGTATGTGCGTATGTGTCAAGAGATGGCTGGACCGATTTGCCCAAACTTAATCTCAAATGAAAGGTGCAACTTTCCCATCGGCTGCTATTGAATTTTGGATCGATCGGAATTCTGGTTCCGGAATTACGGGTTTCAGAGTGCGACCACACAGAAATTTCTCATATAAACTATAGGAAAAATTAAAAATAGAATTTTTATTTTTGATGCTAAATGTGTTCAAGGTGCATGAAACGTCGAGATTTGATGCAAACTCGAATAAAAATTTGACCACGATTCACTTTTTTGGATTTTGGCACATTTTTGCCTTTCTCATATAGAAAGGTTATGCTATCACTCTGAAAAATGTCAACCTAATCCCGGCCCGGAGGGCCGAGTGTCAT
This sequence comes from Topomyia yanbarensis, assembly GCF_030247195.1. Taxonomy (NCBI): domain Eukaryota; kingdom Metazoa; phylum Arthropoda; class Insecta; order Diptera; family Culicidae; genus Topomyia; species Topomyia yanbarensis. The sequence goes on along the minus strand of NC_080670.1, from coordinate 84,089,530 downwards.
ATCCCATTCGACTCAGTTCGTCGAGATCGGAAAAAGTCTGTATGTGTGTGTGTGTATGTATGTATGTGTGTGTGTATGTGTGTGTGTATGTGTGTGTGTATGTATGTGCGTATGTGTCAAATAATGTCACTCATTTTTCTCAGAGATGGCTGGACCGATTTGCCCAAACTTAGTCTCAAATGAAAGGTGCAACCTTCCCATCGGCTGCTATTGAATTTTGGATCGATCGGAATTCTGGTTCCGGAATTACGGGTTTCAGAGTGCGGCCACACAGAAATTTCTCATATAAACTATAGGAAAAATTAAAAATAGAATTTTTATTTTTGATGCTAAATGTGTTCAAGGTGCATGAAACGTCGAGATTTGATGCAAACTCAAAAAAAAATTTGACAACGATTCACTATTTTGGATTTTGGCACATTTTTGCCTTTCTCATATAGAAAGGTTATGCAATCACTCTGAAAAACGTCAACCTAATCCCGGCCCGGAGGGCCGAGTGTCATATCCCATTCGACTCAGTTCGTCGAGATCGGAAAAAGTCTGTATGTGTGTGTGTATGTATGTATGTGTGTGTATGTGTGTGTGTGTATGTGTGTGTGAATGTATGTGCGTATATGTCAAATAATGTCACTCATTTTTCTCAGAGATGGCTGGACCGATTTGCCCAAACTTAGTCTCAAATGAAAGGTGCAACCTTCCCATCGGCTGCTATTGAATTTTGGATCGATCGGAATTCTGGTTCCGGAATTACGGGTTTCAGAGTGCGGCCACACAGAAATTTCTCATATAAACTATAGGAAAAATTAAAAATAGAATTTTTATTTTTGATGCTAAATGTGTTCAAGGTGCATGAAACGTCGAGATTTGATGCAAACTCGAAAAAAAATTTGACAACGATTCACTTTTTTGGATTTTGGCACATTTTTGCCTTTCTCATATAGAAAGGTTATGCAATCACTCTGAAAAACGTCAACCTAATCCCGGCCCGGAGGGCCGAGTGTCATATCCCATTCGACTCAGTTCGTCGAGATCGGAAAAAGTCTGTATGTGTGTGTATGTATGTATGTATGTTTGTATATGTGTGTGTATGTATGTGTATGTGTGTGTATGTATGTGCGTATGTGTCAAATAATGTCACTCATTTTTCTCAGAGATGGCTGGACCGATTTGCCCAAACTTAGTCTCAAATGAAAGGTGTAACCTTCCCATCGGCTGCTATTGAATTTTGGATCGATCGGAATTCTGGTTCCGGAATTACGGGTTTCAGAGTGCGGCCACACAGAAATTTCTCATATAAACTATAGGAAAAATTAAAAATAGAATTTTTATTTTTGATGCTAAATGTGTTCAAGGTGCATGAAACGTCGAGATTTGATGCAATCTCGAAAAAAAATTTGACCACGATTCACTTTTTTGGATTTTGGCACATTTTTGCCTTTGTCATATAGAAAGGTTATGCTATCACTCTGAAAAACGTCAACCTAATCCCGGCCCGGAGGGCCGAGTGTCATATCCCATTCGACTCAGTTCGTCGAGATCGGAAAAAGTCTGTATGTGTGTGTATGTATGTATGTATGTATGTATGTGTGTGTATGTGTGTGTGTATGTGTGTGTATGTATGTGTCAAATAATGTCACTCATTTTTCTCAGAGATGGCTGGACCGATTTGCCCAAACTTAGTCTCAAATGAAAGGTGCAACCTTCCCATCGGCTGCTATTGAATTTTGGATCGATCGGAATTCTGGTTCCGGAATTACGGGTTTCAGAGTGCGGCCACACAGAAATTTCTCATATAAACTATAGGAAAAATTAAAAATAGAATTTTTATTTTTGATGCTAAATGTGTTCAAGGTGCATGAAACGTCGAGATTTGATGCAAACTCGAAAAAAAATTTGACAACGATTCACTTTTTTGGATTTTGGCACATTTTTGCCTTTCTCATATAGAAAGGTTATGCAATCACTCTGAAAAACGTCAACCTAATCCCGGCCCGGAGGGCCGAGTGTCATATCCCATTCGACTCAGTTCGTCGAGATCGGAAAAAGTCTGTATGTGTGTGTATGTATGTATGTATGTATGTATGTGTGTATGTGTGTGTGTATGTGTGTGTGTATGTATGTGTGTATGTGTCAAATAATGTCACTCATTTTTCTCAGAGATGGCTGGACCGACTTGCCCAAACTTAGTCTCAAATGAAAGGTGCAACCTTCCCATCGGCTGCTATTGAATTTTGGATCGATCGGAATTCTGGTTCCGGAATTACGGGTTTCAGAGTGCGGCCACACAGAAATTTCTCATATAAACTATAGGAAAAATTAAAAATAGAACTTTTATTTTTGATGCTAAATGTGTTCAAGGTGCATGAAACGTCGAGATTTGATGCAAACTCGAAAAAAAATTTGACAACGATTCACTTTTTTGGATTTTGGCACATTTTTGCCTTTCTCATATAGAAAGGTTATGCAATCACTCTGAAAAACGTCAACCTAATCCCGGCCCGGAGGGCCGAGTGTCATATCCCATTCGACTTAGTTCGTCGAGATCGGAAAAAGTCTGTATGTGTGTGTATGTATGTATGTATGTATGTATGTATGTATGTATGTGTGTATGTGTGTGTGTATGTGTGTGTGTATGTATGTGCGTATGTGTCAAATAATGTCACTCATTTTTCTCAGAGATGGCTGGACCGATTTGCCCAAACTTAGTCTCAAATGAAAGGTGCAACCTTCCTATCGGCTGCTATTGAATTTTGGATCGATCGGAATTCTGGTTCCGGAATTACGGGTTTCAGAGTGCGGCCACACAGAAATTTCTCATATAAACTATAGGAAAAATTAAAAATAGAATTTTTATTTTTGATGCTAAATATGTTCAAGGTGCATGAAACGTCGAGATTTGATGCAAACTCGAAAAAAAATTTGACAACGATTCACTTTTTTGGATTTTGGCACATTTTTGCCTTTCTCATATAGAAAGGTTATGCAATCACTCTGAAAAACGTCAACCTAATCCCGGCCCGGAGGGCCGAGTGTCATATCCCATTCGACTCAGTTCGTCGAGATCGGAAAAAGTCTGTATGTGTGTGTATGTATGTATGTATGTATGTATGTATGTATGTATGTGTGTATGTGTGTGTGTATGTGTGTGTATGTATGTGCGTATGTGTCAAATAATGTCACTCATTTTTCTCAGAGATGGCTGGACCGATTTGCCCAAACTTAGTCTCAAATGAAAGGTGCAACCTTCCCATCGGCTGCTATTGAATTTTGGATCGATCGGAATTCTGGTTCCGGAATTACGGGTTTCAGAGTGCGGCCACACAGAAATTTCTCATATAAACTATAGGAAAAATTAAAAATAGAATTTTTATTTTTGATGCTAAATGTGTTCAAGGTGCATGAAACGTCGAGATTTGATGCAAACTCGAAAAAAAATTTGACCACGATTCACTTTTTGGATTTTGGCACATTTTTGCCTTTCTCATATAGAAAGGTTATGCAATCACTCTGAAAAACGTCAACCTAATCCCGGCCCGGAGGGCCGAGTGTCATATCCCATTCGACTCAGTTCGTCGAGATCGGAAAAAGTCTGTATGTGTGTGTATGTATGTATGTATGTATGTGTGTGTGTATGTGTGTGTGTATGTGTGTGTGTATGTATGTGCGTATGTGTCAAATAATGTCACTCATTTTTCTCAGAGATGGCTGGACCGATTTGCCCAAACTTAGTCTCAAATGAAAGGTGCAACCTTCCCATCGGCTGCTATTGAATTTTGGATCGATCGGAATTCTGGTTCCGGAATTACGGGTTTCAGAGTGCGGCCACACAGAAATTTCTCATATAAACTATAGGAAAAATTAAAAATAGAATTTTTATTTTTGATGCTAAATGTGTTCAAGGTGCATGAAACGTCGAGATTTGATGCAAACTCGAAAAAAAATTTGACAACGATTCACTTTTTTGGATTTTGGCACATTTTTGCCTTTCTCATATAGAAAGGTTATGCAATCACTCTGAAAAATGTCAACCTAATCCCGGCCCGGAGGGCCGAGTGTCATATCCCATTCGACTCAGTTCGTCGAGATCGGAAAAAGTCTGTATGTGTGTGTGTATGTATGTATGTATGTTTGTATGTTTGTATGTGTGTGTATGTGTGTGTGTATGTATGTGCGTATGTATCAAATAATGTCACTCATTTTTCTCAGAGATGGCTGGACCGATTTGCCCAAACTTAGTCTCAAATGAAAGGTGCAACCTTCCCATCGGCTGCTATTGAATTTTGGATCGATCGGAATTCTGGTTCCGGAATTACGGGTTTCAGAGTGCGGCCACACAGAAATTTCTCATATAAACTATAGGAAAAATTAAAAATAGAATTTTTATTTTTGATGCTAAATGTGTTCAAGGTGCATGAAACGTCGAGATTTGATGCAAACTCGAAAAAAAATTTGACCACGATTCACTTTTTTGGATTTTGGCACATTTTTGCCTTTGTCATATAGAAAGGTTATGCTATCACTCTGAAAAACGTCAACCTAATTTTTTTTTCGACTCGCATAAGGTTTCTGGATTTTAACAGGGGCGTAGTTGATGGTTTACGGAGAGGGGTTACACCCCCCCCCCCCCTCTACTGTTCACTCCCCTCCTTTAAAAATCTCCTTAAATCAGCCCTCAGACCATCACCCCATCCAGCCCTCATACCCCTCCCTTTCAACTCTATCATCTTTAAACCACCACTATATCACAAAGCATACCAATTTAAGCTGGGGAGTCGTTCGTTCATGGGACTTTCGTCCTCCTCACATACCCACCCCCGCATGACAAAATGAGTTAGCAAGCAGATAACATTGATCTAATGCTGATTAGGCTAATGGAGTATGATATTTCTAGAGAAAATTTTCAATAGGACGTAAGTAACATTGAGAGCCTCTCTTTGTTTACTTTCTCTTTCGTTTATTACGACGTCATTATAACACTTTGTACTAATTTTCCAGTACATATCGAAAGCCGACGGTTTTTACTACAATATTATGCAAAGAGTAGAGTAGTAAATGTTGAAATGGCCGAAAAATGAACAGAAGAGAAAGACCTCAAAGAGAATCTCTCATTATTACTTACGTCCTATTGAAAATTTTCTCTAGATTTTTTTTGTTTCAAGTGTTTCACCGTCGACACGTAGCTCATCAAGTTCGTGGCTGGCATGCCATTGTGTATAAGTGCAAAGTGTACTAAGAATGTAATGGACATTTCCACAAGTATGTTGAACATAAAAAGCCTCCGTGCCATAGTTTAGAGAAATGAGAAAGGCACAATTGCACCGCTAGGTGGATTAAAACAGGTTTTTTAGTTATAGTGCTACATTTTCGGTTTAAAACTTAAACTGCATTTTTGTCAGAAATTGTGTATTTTTGTTTGGAAAATGATTATGCCATTGTGTTTCTCAGATAGTTTTACACATAAAAATATCTTATACATCAAGATAACTTGAGCCAATGCACAGAAACAGTCATTTGAAGCAAAAAATTAAAAATTTCTCAGCACGTTTCTCACTATATCTCAATAACCAAGCAGAATGTTAACATTCTGAAAACGCGACTTTGTAGAGATTTTTTAGACAAGTGACCTGGCATATCTAACTAAGTTTATCCCAAAATGGCGTTTGTTATAAGATAGCACAACATCGACGATATATCAGTGGCGCCATAATCTCAAATGCGACCACAGTCCCAACTAAAAATGGCCGTTAAAGTGGGCGAAGAATTGTTTTCGAGTTCTATGTGTGTTAGTCTGTGATAATATTGACATTTGATGATTTTAGCCCGCTTATTTTTAAAATGTTACTACGGGCGACCTAATTAAATTTTAACGAACTAATCAGCAATAAAATTGTCACAGATTGTTCGTGATTTTTTCCAATCCGAAAAAATTCTTTTTTGCAGATTTTTTAAACAATTGTCTATAAAAAAATGGAATAAATCTTTTTCGTTCGAAAAAAATATCACACATACTATTTGTACCCAACAACATGCCGTCGATAAAAAGATGATCCGCCATTTACATTATTCTAAATTAAATGTGGGACAAGCATAGCGTATTTGGAAAACGATTACCTTGTACGCAGCTTAAAAAAATTATAAAAAACATTTTTTTCGCGGAACCCATCTGGATTTGGTTTTGCAATGCCACATACTACCAAAAAAAGGGATCTTCCATCGAAATTACGATATCACCTAATTTGGGTGACCCATTCGGGAAATTTTGACTCTATATGAGGCATTTTTCAGTAGTAAAATTACAATTTTCAAACTTCATTTAAATTTTTATTAGAAATATTACCTTCGCAATTTTTTTTCTAAACATGCCCGAAAGTATTCTCTTTGAAAAACAAGAAGAAGAATTTTTTTTGTTTGCCCCAATTTTAGATATAAATATTTTAAAAGGACCTATTTTATATTCAATATTACTCATAACTTCGGTTCTAAAAGTGATATCTGAATTCTTCTATTATGAAAAAAATTGTCTCGATAAGCTTTACAAGTTGTCCAAAGACACCGTTTATGAGAAATAAAAAATTAAAAAGTTAGAGCAATAAAACTGTTTTTGTTAGGAACACCCTAAGTTGCTCAATTAAAATAGCTATAAAATAAAAACCTTTGGAGATACAACTATGACGTCTTCGGAAAAGTTGCTTGGTGTAAGTTCCTCTACAATGTTGCTGAAGACTGCAATATTCTATCTCCTCACAAGCAGAAAATAATGTTTGAAGCACCCTAACAGTAAGAGCCGCCCTAATACCATCTACATCTGGCGATGGCCTAATCAATACTGATTATTTGTTCTGAAGACACCATAGCTCTAAAACATAAGGTTTATCTACAAACATTTTTGTCTTCCTAAATTGTGAATTCGGACCACTGTGCACTGTGCAGTTATGGATCTATTGTCTGGTCCGCAGTTTGTTCTAAGCGTTTGGTTTTTGGCGTTTGAAATGATAATGGTATTTTCATTTACTAAGGGCATGTTCAGGAGCAGATAGGGCTCGAACCATTGCGGAGCTCTTCGGACACGCGAAGAGCGGCGAGGTACCTGAACAGCTGAATCGGCTTCATTTGCAGACTGAAATTCTGATGTCGAGCTTGGCGATGTTGAAGATGACGAAGCCGATATTGATAACTGTGACGATGATTCCGATGATAAGGTAGGCCTTCTCACCAGAGTATTTGGTGTTGACTCATGGTCTCAAACTAGAGCAGCTTGTAAGAGGTGCTACTGGCGTTGAGTGTGCTAATGGATCCGTTGTGCGACGAACTGGAAGATTCCAAGCATCAAGTAGAATGTTGAGTGGAAGTTTCGTACTATCTGTCGATGTCGATACGTTGAGATCCTCTGATACAGCGCGATCTCGAAGCTGGTTAACATGGGACCGAACAAGCCTTCTATTGTCGAGCTGAACGTTGTACATTACACGACCTATACGTTCCAGTACTGTTCCTGGAGCCCAGTGCCATTGATTTTTAACGAAGACCTTTGCGTATACCGGATCTTTAGCTTTGAACTCACGCTTCAAGGGTCGGCTCTCGCTAGGCTGTTCAAACTGCACAGAATCTGGTGGAGGACGGAGTAGATCCAAACTGGTACGGATCGGACGACCGAACATGACTTCTGCTGGTGATTTTCCATCCGGAGAAGAAAAACAAGGTGTGCTCCGGTAAGTCAGCAAAAATGTACTGAGTGCTTCACGCATTGTCGCTCTCCCCTCCTTAATCTTCTTTATTGACCGTTTGAATGTATCCACAAACCGCTCAGCTTGACCGTTCGATTGTGGGTGAAACGGCGCAGTTGTGAGATGCTCGATACCGTTATCCGTACAGTAGGATTGAAATTCTGCACTGGTGAACTGTGAGCCGTTGTCGCTCACTAGTGTCTCTGGCATTCCCAAGCGTGCGAACAGTTCTCTGATGATTTTGATTGTAGCGGCTGTAGTGATGCTGCGAGTCTGCACAATCTCAGGCCACTTCGAAAAAGAATCCACGACGACCAAGTAGTATTCCCCGTCGATCGGTCCAGCATAGTCAAGATGTACACGCTGCCACGGTTTTGTTGATTTAGGCCAAGACAAAGGCGCTGACTTCGGTGGTGTTTTCGCAGCCATCGCACATCGATGGCAGGATTTAACCTAAGACAAGACGTGACAATCGGCTTCTTATTATTCCTTCGACATTCTTCTTTTCGCACATTTTCACCCTGCCGAAATCTTCTGAACAGTGTTGCTATTTTTATTAATGAAAATGGAGTCTTGTTAATTTATTTTATGCCGACAATATTTTATATCTTGAATCCACTATATTGATGAAGGGAACCGATTTTCCATACCATGGGTGTTTAGTAAGGTTTGATGAAGCCATTTTCTGAATAATTTTAGATTCTAGTGTGGTTTCTGTCGTATTTTTGTTAAAGTTAATTAACCACGTATACGGTAAATGCATGATAATCATTTGTTTCGCTTTGCCGCACAATTTCAGTTCAATTTAGTTATTTTTACTTTTTTAACGATAATAATTTTATTTGTCAAAAGTAATGAAAATCTTTACCTATAAATATAGCAACACTGCCAAACATCATTTCGATATCCCTGCAGTAACATTGCGTATGGTGCAAAAAGTCAGAATCAACCAATCAGGAGCTGGACCATTCTGACGTAAAATTGGAACAAAAACGGCCCCCCCTATTGTCACGTCTTGTCTTAGGATTTAACATAATCAACAATGTCGTTATCGAGAGTCGGCCAATAAACATAAGACCTGGCAATCGCCTTCATTCGCTGGATTCCAGGGTGGCCACGATGAAGCTGCTGAAGACTGCGCTTGCGATGGGGCGAAGGAATAACAAGTCGATCGCCAAATAGTATGCAGCCTTGTACCGTGGTAAGTGACTCACGTCGTGCATAAAACCGCTTGAGCTCTGCATCAGTAACGGTCTCAGGCCAACCGTCAATCAGGTATCGATAAACTGCTTTGGTGATAGGATCGGACTGTGTAGACTGTTGTACGATTCTAAAACTCAGAGGGAGAACGGTTAGTGTATCTTGTGTAACTGACCTTAAGTCATTCTCCAAAGAGACCGAAGCAATCACGTAATCTTCCTCAGGTCTGACGTGCTGGTTGATCAGACGGGATAGTATGTCAGCATTGCCGAATTTCGCTGTCGGGACGTACTCGATGGTGAACTCATAAAGCAATAGCGTAAGAGCCCAACGTTATAACCGGTTCGATGTGTAAACAGGAATTCCTTTCTTCGAACCGAAAATCCTCAGCAGCGGCTCGTGATCAGTCTGAAGATGAAAGCGACGACCAAACAACATTTTGTGAAATTTAGTCACTGCAAAAATTATTGCAAGTCCTTCACGATCGGGCTGACTATAGTTTTTCTCTGCTGCTGTGAGTGCTCTGGAGGCATGCTGTACCACCTTGAGAGTACCGTCCGGAAACTTGTGTGATAATGTTGCACCGACACCAACAGACGACGCATCTGCCGACACAACTATATCAAGCGCAGGGTTGTAGTGTGTCAACAGTAGATCGAATTTCAACACTTCTTTAAATTTGTTAAATGCCGCCTAGAATTTTTCCGTCCACTCAAATTTTGCATCCGCCTTGAGCAGCTCATCAAGAGGATACCGAAGGGTGCGCATACTAGGAACAAACTTGCCGTAGTAATTTATTGCTCCTAGGAAAGAGCGAACACCGGAAACGTCAGTGGGCGGTGGCATTTCGTTGATGGCTTGAACCTTTGATGGATCCGGGCGAAGACCGTTGCGGTCAAGCAGATGACCTACATATTTAATTTGCGGCTGAGCGAATATGGACTTTTCTACACGAATGGTAAATCCAAAATCGCTGATCCTTTGAAACACTGCATGAAGGTTCGCCCAGTGATTTTCAGGATTTACACCACCACCGACGTCATCTAAATAACCACACGTATGAGGGAGGCCTGCCAGCATAGTATCTATAAGTTGCTGGAATGCTCCCGGTGCTGCTTTGACTCCCGGTGTCAGACGGTTGTACCGGTAAAGTCCCCGATGGGTGTTGATGGTTAACAATTCACGGCTGCTTTCGTCCACTTCTACCTGCAGAAATGCATTCGACAGATCAATTCGGCTAAACACTGTGCAATTAGCCAATTTGTTGAAAATTTCTTCCGGTAGCGGCAACGGATATTGATGCGGTTGCAGGGCATTGTTGAGACCGGTGGAATAGTCACCGCAAATACGAATAGATCCGTTCGTTTTTCGGACGACAACGATGGGAGCTGCCCAATCCGAAAAGTCTCCGGTGTGATGATTTTTGCTCGTTCCAGTCGGTCGAGTTCGTTATCCACACTGCTATGTATCGCATAAGCCACTGGACGCTTTGCACGAAAAACTGGAGTTGCACCTGGTATTAGTTCCAATTTCACTTTTGTTTTCGTACACAACCCCAGCTCGTTCCTAAACACCCTCGGGTATGCTGATTTGAGTGACTGCAAAGTGACAGAAGGAACAGTGACGTTGTTGCAGTACGTGCTAATGGGCAGTGACCAAAGATCGAATGCATCCATCAAATCGATGGATGGTAAAGGTAAAGTGGTTTTTCAACAACGTAAAACTGACAGGTATGTTGTTTGTCATTGAACGAAATGTCACAACTGAACTTAAACAAAAACTGCAAGCGGTCGCCTGACGCTGTTGCGGCTTGTTCGTTTGCCGGTACTGTGGGTGGTTTACCTATTTTCTCCCACAAACGTTTCGAAATGATGCTTATGTCAGATCCCGTGTCCAACTGCAGACGCACATTCACACCGTTCAACATCACTGCAACAAAACGGCGCCTTTTATCGACGGTATTAATCACAAGACTTACGCTTTTTGTAGCATACGATCCCGGGTGCTTTTTGTTTCGACTGGCTTTGGATGTTCGCTTGGCAGTGGAACAATAACCCTCACGGTGTCCGACAATACCACAATCTTTGCATTTGTGGCTCCTATGAGTACAGTCTCGAACGAAATGCATTCCTCCACAGAACCAGCAGGGCGTTGAGGGAATGTTTTTGTCGGGTCCGGCTGTCTCCATTGGCGGTTTCCGTTGATGCTTTGAAAATTGTTGTTTTCGCTTGATGAAATTTACCGATGACGGTGATGCTGATGACTCGATCATTGCCGTGTCCCGCTTTAGGCACAACAATCGCTGACAGTCTTCCGAAAGATGATCAAGAGTGATGTCATCGCGTTCCTCAATTTTCGACAGTAGCCGCGTTCGTATTTCGCTGTCTCCTTCCGAGTTTAGACCGCAAACAAACATAAGACATTTGAACTGCTCCTCGTTAAGTTTGCTTAGCTCGAATTCAACGCAGGTCTTGTTGATTCGACAAGCATATGTGACGTAATCGTCGGTCGGTTGTTTGGTAACCTGAAAACACCGATACCGTTTACTGATGACGGACTCTGCAGCGCCGAAAAGGATTTTTAGTTTTTCAACTGTATCAGTAAATTTGTAGTCCTTCGGCAATTTCGGCAGGATGTAACTCACATATATTTCGTGCTCAGATGATCCAAGTTTTCGCATGAGCAAGCGGACTTTCGCGTCATCGTCCAGCCGTGCAGCATCTTGCTCGAACAAATCGTCGTATCTGCCGTACCATGCAGCGAAGGTTATGTTTTCATCCGGATCGTAGCGAAACTCTTTGATATTGTTTGCTAGTGAATCGAGAATCATTTCAGGGTTTGAAGGGACCTGAATACTGATTGATGAGATGACACTCCGGAATAAATCTTGCTGCTGCTGCATTAACTGTTGTTGCTGCTGCTGCATGAATACCTGTTGCTGCTGCATTAGCTGCTGAAAGAGCTGGTAGGATGCTTCGGCGGAAGACGAACTGGTACTTAAAGATTGCTGCGCTGATGGTGGACCGTTGAAAAATGGAGCTGAATGCCGCTGATGATTTTGCTGCATTCCCGGGTGTTTTGGGTTTACTCCTGGCGGTAGTGGACTGCCTGGCAAGCCGTTTCCCGGCTGATGCTGCTCCGGATTGAGGTTAGATTCCGCCATGCTTTCCGTTTACACGTGGGTGATAAATATTGGCTTTCGATCGCCAATTTTACTAAATTTTCGTCGCCACTGTTGTGGGGCGTGTTCGGAGGTGACCGATAGAGAAGATTACACGATCCACACGTTAAAACATATACTTTATTAAAATATTACGCGGACGAAACAGAGTGGGAAAAATACGCGTGTTACTGCTAGTATGGTATATCACTTTCTGACTAGCTAACTGGATGCTGTTCGGTGCGTCAACTGAGTGACAGGCGGGCTGCCACCAGTGAGCCCAGCAATTCCTATTGAGTTGTAGGGATGTCTACGTCTCCAACATTATAAAAGGAATTTGTTATGATTTCGATGCTTTCTTCTATCTTAGTTAAGTTAACTGGACGAATGATTTTTAGAGATCCCATTTGAATTTTACAATCTGTAACTTTTATTTGGATGATTGGGTCGTTTGGAATTCCTATTATTTGTAGTTTTTGTGTATTGTAAGGGTCGATTGCTGCTATCAACAGCGTCAGCAAGATTATCTGTAAATTAACAAAACATTAAAAAGGTTGTTAGTGGTGTTAGAGGTATAAGATGTGTTTCTATATCCAGTCTTTGCAGAAGACCACGCAACTCAATGGATTTAAATGCTGCCTCATTGTCACAAACTATCATTCTCGGTGAGCCAAATGTTTTGATTAATTTGGTCATGTCTCTCTTCACATCGGGAATGGAGCGAGATTTGATAGGTATTAGAATCGCATAACGAGACAGTTTTTCTACTGCCGTGATAAAAATATTAGGTGATGAGATGAATAGATCGACATGTAGGATGTCCAGGGGTTTTCCGGAATAAAGGTGTAGGCACAGACAAACAGACGTAACACGAAATGAATTTTCATCGCCCACAGAAAAAACGGTCGATTTAAATTATGAAAAATCCGCCATTTCACCGAGCGTGGCGCTTATGAAGCGATTTTGACACATAGCCATAATGTGTAACTTCGTTACCGCAAGCACCCGAAAACCAAGATGAAGGAAAAGAAAGGTGGGAACATTCGTCACTTTTAAGTGTATTAGTTTTATACATGTCAAATGGAACAAAGTGTCCGCGACCCATAAAATAAGTAAACATCGTAAACTAGACACCCAGATGGTGCTAGTTACTGACGAGATGAATTCGAAACACAAAAAATAAAACTTAATTTAAGTTAGGTTTTGTGCCTTTAACGCGCAAAGTGGTTTAATCCAATTTTCCCTTATGGGAATTAATATTGCATAATGCAAGGCGTTTGGCTCCCGAGCCATAAGACAAGAGTTCGTTTTCGCTTTCTCGTCAGCAAACCTGAGCCTCTGTGCTTGCTTCCCGGGACATCACTCGGGAAAAGTCAGTTGCTTTGAACGTTCACATGTGTCGTGTGAACTGTTTGGAATTTTTTTGTGTCTAACTAGTGCTAATTTGGGTACTAGTTTGGATACATCGTCTAACTAGACACCCAGATGGTGCTAGTTATTGACGAGATGAATTCGAAACACAAAAAATAAAACTTAATAAACATAAAGATCCGAACGAGCGTCCTGATTCTTTAGCGCACGATGAAAAGAGAGAAAAGGTCGAACTTCACCAGGGATCTTCCGATTCGAACACTTAGGGACACTTTAAAATATAAAAATAATTATGACTGAACCGAATCAAAACCTCTGGCAACAGAAGAGCCCACTACCGTTTGTTTATGTTTTCCGTTTGTTTTATCGGTTTTATCGAAGAAATATGGCAATAGTACTTATACTTGGAACAATGTGACATCTTGTATCGTCTTGCCCGAAAACATAACCGCCATTTTCATTTTATGCAAACCAAAACAAACAAAATGGTCCAGAAATGTGAAATGCATTCCTGTCGAAGTGTTCAAGGCAAGAATTGTTCAAAATTATTTCGTATTTTCCTGCACGACGCTGATCGGTGAGCAGATACATTTTAGGATCTTGCCAATTTAACTGATTCGGCGTAACGAATCTAACCGGATGCATGCAATGGATTCGAATTTGTCGATCCGCGGAACTGACGGAAAAATTCAACTTTGGCATGGTGCAGGAGTTACGAAAACTGAAGCTACGCTTAGACCATATTCAATCTAGATATATTTAATGATCCGTCGCAACCCAACTACATCGCCGAAAGGGTCATTTTCAGGACCAAAAGAATTAAATTATATTTCCCTACGGCGATTGCTCATTACCATCCAAGACGAAGCACCCACTGAACAATTGGAGACCCAGCCAATTTTCAAGCGAATGAGCTTTCTACCAACCGGAACGTTCTCCAAGTTGTAACAAAATTAAACTCTTCCATAGCCTACATAATGAGTTTTCACCTACAGAAAGCGTTAAAAATGAAATCGTTGATGCGAATTGATCCTGATATTTGCAAGGAAATTTTAGGGGTTGTATCTCCGTGATCTTGATCCAATGATGACCTCGATAGCACAGCCGACTCTTTATAAATAGGCTACATAGCCTTGTTCTTATAGTAAAAGTAAACGCTAGCATGGAAAATAAAATAAAGAGTACAAGATGTCTCCGGGATTCCAAATGAGCGACGGCAAAGAAGAGTAAATAGAGACAAAAATCAATCATACGACCAATTGACGACAAAAATTGTTTTCTTCACACGAAAAGAAAAACAATTTTGTTGTTGCTTAATTTCCCGTAACAATAAATGGTTGTGTTGGGTTTTAAAAATGAAGTCGTAGCTCTGCATTCTTTAAATTTGTCAATTGCAATAATGATGCCATGGAAAATTTAAGTACGTGACATAGGCGATTTTTCTATTTCGTTCTTCAAATATAGCAACTGCAACAATGCTCCTACCTTTCATCTACTATCTTGCAATTGACAAGCGGTGTGGGCATTGTTGCCAGTACTTCCATTGAAAAAAATGTTGTCCCATGGTTGCCAGAATCACATTTTGTGCAATGTGTTCAACAGATCTCGCTAGTATACCGTGGGCGATGATTTTTTTAGAATTTTCTTCGAGCTGTTGCGTCTGTTTGTCTGTGGTGTAGGCGTATTTAGGTTTATACGGATTTCGCTCATACTTATTTTCTAGACATGTATGGCAGAGATTTATGAATTTAGTTACCTTTATCTTCATCTTAAGGAAGTAAAATTGATGGCTAATTATCCGGTAGTTATCCTCGATACCACGGTGGGCTCGGTCATGGGTGTCCTCTATTAGCCTGTCTTGTTCTTCTTCCGATCTTACGTCCTGCAATATAGTTTGTGTTAGTATGACCTTAAATAACTTTGCACGGGAAAAATGGTTTTTATAAGTCACTTTCAGTGTGTTGAGCCATTCTTCGGGACACAGAATGCAATTTACCCGTGACGGGTGAATATAGTCGCGAAAAATCCTCACTGCCACTGGAACACCAAAAGTGGCGCGTGTCAACGTACGCCTGTTAACTCCTGGAAAGACGGATTCATACCTTTCTTCGTTGGCCTCTCCTTTTTGAATCACGATCTGGTTCCTAAAATAATTATTCGCTCTTTCAGTCATTTTAATTAATTGTCCGGCGTCTGAGTCCACTGAATGAACAGTTTCATTATCGCTTTCTTTGTCGGATGATGAGGAAGAAAACGTGTCCTGTTCGTTGAGGTTTACTTCCTGGCGAATTATTCGGGATAGTCCATCGGCTACTACATTTTGTTTTCCCGGTTTGTACTGGATCTCGTAGTCGAAATCATCTAAACGTAGTTTCATCCTGATCAACCGGGCATTTGGTGTTTTAGATTCAGAGCATAAGTGAGCGGTTTGTGATCAGTAAAACGTGTAAACTTTCGGCCAAACAAGTATGGTCGAAAATACTTACACGCCCAGTCGATAGCCAGGAGTTCCTTTTCAATAGCGAAATAGTTCTCCTCGGTTTTCGTTAGAGTGCGTGAAGCAAAGGCGATTGGCCTATCATGGCCAATGGGGCCTTGGGATAGAAATGCTCCTAACGCAAAGTTAGATGCGTCTGTTGTTAGTAAAAATCGCTTTGCATAGTCCGGATACTGTAGTACGTGGCTACTAGTTAATGTTTTTCAATCGATTGAACGTAGAGATGAATTCGTGCGTATGCTCAATCTTTTATCCTTTTCGCAATGTCTGAGTCAAGGGTTTGGCTATCTTTGCAAGGTCCTTAATGAATTTGCGATAATAACCAACTACTCCTAAGAAACCTCTTAGCTCTGTTTCATCTTTGGGTAATGGCCAATTTTTTATTGCGCTTATTTTTTCCGGATTGGGTTTCACTCCATTAGGGGTGACAACGTGTCCGAGAAATGCTACTTCCTTTTGGAGGAATTCGCATTTGTCGAGTTGTATTTTAAAATTGTATTTGCGAAGCGTCTCCAAAACCTTTTTGAGGCTAACCAAGTGTTCTTGTAAACTAGTGGAGTAGATGATAATATCATCCATGTACACTAGGTAGCGCACTCCAATATGTTCCAGGAGGACGTTGTCCATCACTCTCTGGAACGTGGCGGGTGAGTTCTTCAGTCCGAAAGGCATTCGGACAAACTCTTAGTGCCTTCGACACTAAACGCAGTTTTAGGAATGTCCTTTCTATGGACCTCTATTTGATGAAACCCTGATGCAAGATCAAGGGTTGAAAAGTATTGACACCTCCCCAATTTGTCAAGTATGTCCGTAATATTGGGGATGGGGTATCGATCATCGGTGGTTTTTTGGTTGAGTTTCCGATAATCGATTACCAGTCGCCATTTCTTTATACCGGAAGCATCAGTCTTCTTCGGTACGACCCATACTGGTGAAGACCAGGGACTGTTCGAATGTCGAATAATTCCTTGGTCTAGCATCTGTACAATTTGTCGCTGAACCTCTTCTCTATGGCAGATTTTAGAATAGACGGGTAAATCGTCTTTCGTGTGGATAGTGTGTCTTACAGCATTGGTGAATGTGAATTTATCATTGTTACTGTAGAACACCTCCGGAACCTGATTTAAAACTTTGAAGAGTTTTTCTTCCTCTTTTGTGTTTAGATGGTCCGTTCTGATATTTTCTTTAAGGCACAATTTGCCTTTTCTTTCTTCCTCATAAGGTTGCTTAGAAGCAAGCTCTTCAAAATTAAGGAGTTCTGTAAATATGGCCTCATGTACACCTCTGTTGGTTTATTACCAAGGTTCATCAACGGGAAGGTAGCTTTACCGTCGTGAGCATTGTATATTCCTGAGGATATAATGACTTCTGGGCTTATCATAATGTCTTGATCGATTAGGAAATCGCCTTCCTTTATTCGAACAGGAAATTCTTTCACTAAAGTCTCGCTTTCGTGGAAGTTGAGTTGTTCCTTAGTTGGGAACTTTTTTTTTAAAAGGTATCATATCATTATTTATAGCAAGGGTGTTTGATGCTGTATCAATTACCGCACCGATAGTTCGAAGAGATTTGTACCCGATCAATCCATCAAAAAAAATCGTGGAATCGGAATAAGAAGAATTTCAATTTTGGTGAGTCCCTTCTAAAGCTAACGAAAGGGTTAACGTATGTATATCGAACAATGCAAAGTGCACCGCTCATGTTTACAATTTTGTGTTGAGATCCCGCCCCAGTACTATTAGTAGGTACCAGCTCTGGGGTTATGTAATTTTTATTTGCTCCCGTATCGATTAGAAATCTCAGAGGCCTGCCAGTTTTCCTGGGTATTTCTAGATATGGAAGGAAATTGTTTTTCATTCGGGATTCTGTTGATCCGAATTTATGCAAAAATTTAATTCTTCATGTTCATCCATTTGTGGGTAAATTTACTGCTGTGGTGGGTGAGAATCTTCAGCGTAGGGGTGTTCGATTCGAATTTCTTCCGAACTTTCATGTGTATTTACTTGGGCTGTCCTTTGGTAAGGAACCATTTATTTAGAATTGTTTTGTCCTATGGGATATCTATTTTGTCCTGACGGGTCGGGTTTGATAATAGGAAGTACTAATTGTTGTGATCTTTGAGGAAAGTTATTAGGATTGGATGCATATTGTGGTTTGAAACCTGATTGGTTAAATTGAGGGCGATACCCGTAGCTGCTATACTGGGGTTTAATTCGGGCCTGGTTGTTCATTTGATTTGTACCTTGAAATTTAAATTTTTCTCGTCTACTTTGGCTAACATTAAACTGCTCCAAAGCTCCTTCATAAGCCTCGTAAAGGGTTTTTGGCCTATAAATTTCGATTAATGGTGATAGATAATCCGGTAGACCATCGATAAATGAGTTGATCACCATGGTCTCATAGCTAGTCATAAGAATTTTTGCACATGGTTTCGTGTCATTGTTTGCGAGAATATTAGCGTTAATATCTGCCAGATGATTTTTGCACTGTTGGTATTAGGTATTCAAATCCTGCCTTGTTTCAGATTTGATATTTTTGCAATAAGCGTGGCTAAATCTCGCTTATCACCAAATTCATCCTTTAAAGCTTTTTTAATGTCTGCCCAATTTAGCTGTATCTGATTTCTTATGCGGACATCATTTGCCTCTTTAATAATTTTATCTCTTATGATAATGGTCCAGAGTGGCATGACACTGTCCACAATAGCTTTCGAGAGGTGCAAAAATATTCTCTCTAATTGCAACATACTACAATATCCGGACCTAACAAAACCTTTTAACACTTTAACAAAAGCACTGTTTTGAGCGACTTAGTGGAATGTTATATTAAACACTTTAACCGTTGTCTTCCGTTTTAATTCCACTATGATGAACAAAATGCAAAATTGCACTTTTCTGTTACAGATACGTATTTCGGCTACAACTTGCAGCCTTCTTCAGTGTATTGTATCATTGTATTTCTGATACAATACACTGAAGAAGGCTGCAAGTCGTAGCCGAAATACGTATCTGTAACAGAAAAGTGCAATTTTGCATTTTGTTCATCATAGTGGAATTAAAACGGAAGACAACGGTTAAAGTATTTAATTAAAACCTTTTATTTTAACAGCGGACGCTTCAAATTTCGCCATTGCAGCAGTTCTCTCTCAAGGGCCCGTAGGAAGCGACAAGCCTATAGTTTTTGCTTTGAGAACACTTAATAAGTCGGAAGAGAAATACTCCGTATTTGAGAAAGAACTTCTCGCAGTCGTTTGGGCAAGTAAATATTTTCGACCATACCTCTATCACAGACAAACAGACGTAACACGAGATGAATTTTCATCGCCCACAGAAAAAACGGTCGATTTAAATTATGAAAAATCCGCCATTTCACCGAGCGTGGCGCTTGTGAAGCGATTTTGACACATAGCCATAATGTGTAACTTCGTTACCGCAAGCACCCGAAAACCAAGATGAAGGAAAAGAAAGGTGGAAACAATCGTCACTTTTAAGTGTATTAGTTTTATACATGTCAAATGGAACAAAGTGTCCGCGACCCATAAAATAAGTAAACATCGTAAACTAGACACCCAGATGGTGCTAGTTACTGACGAGATGAATTCGAAACACAAAAAATAAAACTTAATTTAAGTTAGGTTTTGTGCCTTTAACGCGCAAAGTGGTTTAATCCAATTTTCCCTTATGGGAATTAATATTGCATAATGCAAGGCGTTTGGCTCCCGAGCCATTAGACAAGAGTTCGTTTTCGCTTTCTCGTCAGCAAACCTGAGCCTCTGTGCTTGCTTCCCGGGACATCATTCGGGACAAGTCAGTTGCTTTGAACGTTCACATGTGTCGTGTGAACTGTTTGGAATTTTTTTGTGTCTAACTAGTGCTAATTTGGGTACTAGTTTAGATACATCGTCTAACTAGACACCCAGATGGTGCTAGTTATTGACGAGATGAATTCGAAACACAAAAAATAAAACTTAATAAACATAAAGATCCGAACGAGCGTCCTGATTCTTTAGCGCACGATGAAAAGAGAGAAAAGGCCGAACTTCACCACGGATCTTCCGATTCGAACACTTAGGGACACTTTAAAATATAAAAATAATTATGACTGAACCGAATCAAAACCTCTGGCAACAGAAGAGCCCACTACCGTTTGTTTATGTTTTCCGTTTGTTTTATCGGTTTTATCGAAGAAATATGGTAATAGTACTTATACTTGGAACAATGTGACATCTTGTATCGTCTTGCCCGAAAACATAACCGCCATTTTCATTTTATGCAAACCAAAACAAACAAAATGGTACAGAAATGTGAAATGCATTCCTGTCGAAGTGTTCAAGGCAAGAATTGTTCAAAATTATTTCGTATTTTCCTGCACGACGCTGATCGGTGAGCAGATACATTTTAGGATCTTGCCAATTTAACTGGTTCGGCGTAACGAATCTAACCGGATGCATGCAATGGATTCGAATTTGCCGATCCGCGGAACTGACGGAAAAATTCAACTTTGGCATGGTGCAGGAGTTACGAAAACTGAAGATACGCTTAGACCATATTCAATCTAGATATATTTAATGATCCGTCGCAACCCAACTACATCGCCGAAAGGGTCATTTTCAGGACCAAAAGAATTAAATTATATTTCCCTACGGCGATTGCTCATTACCATCCAAGACGAAGCACCCACTGAACAATTGGAGACCCAGCCAATTTTCAAGCGAATGAGCTTTCTACCAACCGGAACGTTCTCCAAGTTGTAACAAAATTAAACTCTTCCATAGCCTACATAATGAGTTTTCACCTACAGAAAGCGTTAAAAATGAAATCGTTGATGCGAATTGATCCTGATATTGGCAAGGAAATTTTAGGGGTTGTATCTCCGTGATCTTGATCCAATGATGACCTCGATAGCACAGCCGACTCTTTATAAATATGCTACATAGCCTTGTTCTTATAGTAAAAGTAAACGCTAGCATGGAAAATAAAATAAAAAGTACAAGATGTCTCCGGCATTCCAAATGAGCGACGGCAAAGAAGAGTAAATAGAGACAAAAATCAATCATACGACCAATTGACGACAAAAATTGTTTTCTTCACACGAAAAGAAAAACAATTTTGTTGTTGCTTAATTTCCCGTAACAATAAATGGTTGTGTTGGGTTTTAAAAATGAAGTCGTAGCTCTGCATTCTTTAAATTTGTCAATTGCAATAATTATGCAATGGAAAATTTAAGTACGTGACATAGGCGATTTTTCTATTTCGTTCTTCAAATATAGCAACTGCAACAATGCTCCTACCTTTCATCTACTATCTTGCAATTGACAAGCGGTGTGGGCATTGTTGCCAGTACTTCCATTGAAAAAAATGTTGTCCCATGGTTGCCAGAATCACATTTTGTGCAATGTGTTCAACAGATCTCGCTAGTATACCGTGGGCGATGATTTTTTTAGAATTTTCTTCGAGCTGTTGCGTCTGTTTGTCTGTGGTAGGAGCATTGTTGCAGTTGCTATATTTGAAGAACGAAATAGAAAAATCGCCTATGTCACGTACTTAAATTTTCCATGGCATAATTATTGCAATTGACAAATTTAAAGAATGCAGAGCTACGACTTCATTTTTAAAACCCAACACAACCATTTATTGTTACGGGAAATTAAGCAACAACAAAATTGTTTTTCTTTTCGTGTGAAGAAAAGAATTTTTGTCGTCAATTGGTCGTATGATTGATTTTTGTCTCTATTTACTCTTCTTTGCCGTCGCTCATTTGGAATGCCGGAGACATCTTGTACTTTTTATTTTATTTTCCATGCTAGCGTTTACTTTTACTATAAGAACAAGGCTATGTAGCATATTTATAAAGAGTCGGCTGTGCTATCGAGGTCATCATTGGATCAAGATCACGGAGATACAACCCCTAAAATTTCCTTGCCAATATCAGGATCAATTCGCATCAACGATTTCATTTTTAACGCTTTCTGTAGGTGAAAACTCATTATGTAGGCTATGGAAGAGTTTAATTTTGTTACAACTTGGAGAACGTTCCGGTTGGTAGAAAGCTCATTCGCTTGAAAATTGGCTGGGTCTCCAATTGTTCAGTGGGTGCTTCGTCTTGGATGGTAATGAGCAATCGCCGTAGGGAAATATAATTTAATTCTTTTGGTCCTGAAAATGACCCTTTCGGCGATGTAGTTGGGTTGCGACGGATCATTAAATATATCTAGATTGAATATGGTCTAAGCGTATCTTCAGTTTTCGTAACTCCTGCACCATGCCAAAGTTGAATTTTTCCGTCAGTTCCGCGGATCGACAAATTCGAATCCATTGCATGCATCCGGTTAGATTCGTTACGCCGAATCAGTTAAATTGGCAAGATCCTAAAATGTATCTGCTCACCGATCAGCGTCGTGCAGGAAAATACGAAATAATTTTGAACAATTCTTGCCTTGAACACTTCGACAGGAATGCATTTCACATTTCTGGACCATTTTGTTTGTTTTGGTTTGCATAAAATGAAAATGGCGGTTATGTTTTCGGGCAAGACGATACAAGATGTCACATTGTTCCAAGTATAAGTACTATTGCCATATTTCTTCGATAAAACCGATAAAACAAACGGAAAACATAAACAAACGGTAGTGGGCTCTTCTGTTGCCAGAGGTTTTGATTCGGTTCAGTCATAATTATTTTTATATTTTAAAGTGTCCCTAAGTGTTCGAATCGGAAGATCCGTGGTGAAGTTCGGCCTTTTCTCTCTTTTCATCGTGCGCTAAAGAATCAGGACGCTCGTTCGGATCTTTATGTTTATTAAGTTTTATTTTTTGTGTTTCGAATTCATCTCGTCAATAACTAGCACCATCTGGGTGTCTAGTTAGACGATGTATCTAAACTAGTACCCAAATTAGCACTAGTTAGACACAAAAAAATTCCAAACAGTTCACACGACACATGTGAACGTTCAAAGCAACTGACTTGTCCCGAGTGATGTCCCGGGAAGCAAGCACAGAGGCTCAGGTTTGCTGACGAGAAAACGAAAACGAACTCTTGTCTTATGGCTCGGGAGCCAAACGCCTTGCATTATGCAATATTAATTCCCATAAGGGAAAATTGGATTAAACCACTTTGCGCGTTAAAGGCACAAAACCTAACTTAAATTAAGTTTTATTTTTTGTGTTTCGAATTCATCTCGTCAGTAACTAGCACCATCTGGGTGTCTAGTTTACGATGTTAACTTATTTTATGGGTCGCGGACACTTTGTTCCATTTGACATGTATAAAACTAATACACTTAAAAGTGACAAATGTTCCCACCTTTCTTTTCCTTCATCTTGGTTTTCGGGTGCTTGCGATAACGACGTTACACATTATGGCTATGTGTCAAAATCGCTTCACAAGCGCCACGCTCGGTGAAATGGCGGATTTTTCATAATTTAAATCGACCGTTTTTTCTGTGGGCGATGAAAATTCATCTCGTGTTACATCTGTTTGTCTGTGCTCCTACCTTTCATCTACTATCTTGCAATTGACAAGCGGTGTGGGCATTGTTGCCAGTACTTCCATTGAAAAAAATGTTGTCCCATGGTTGCCAGAATCACATTTTGTGCAATGTGTTCAACAGATGTCGCTAGTATACCGTGGGCGATGATTTTTTTAGAATTTTCTTCGAGCTGTTGCGTCTGTTTGTCTGTGCCTCTATGGCCGAAAGTTTGTTCTCTACACTGATCATAAACCGCTAACTTTTGGCTTGAATTTTAAAGATACCAGTAACCAATTAATTCATTGGGGTC
This sequence comes from Topomyia yanbarensis, assembly GCF_030247195.1. Classification (NCBI taxonomy): domain Eukaryota; kingdom Metazoa; phylum Arthropoda; class Insecta; order Diptera; family Culicidae; genus Topomyia; species Topomyia yanbarensis. The sequence goes on along the minus strand of NC_080670.1, from coordinate 84,065,801 downwards.
TTTCCCTGGGTGAATTTGATTTTGAAATCAAATACAGGCCAGGAAAACAAAATATTGTAGCCGACAGTCTCTCGAGAGTACGAGAAGAATTGAACGCTAACGACGCTGAAACTGATACCTCATCTGATTCCCAACACGACGTTTCTTCGGACGATGCAAAGGTACATTCCACTGACACAGATGATTCAGCTTACATACCTTGCACCAAATTACCCATCAATAGTTTCAGCATTCAAATTATTCTGAAAACTGGCGATAACTAAGATGAGCAATATGAGGAAATATTCCCTCGAATGTTCAGAAGAACTATTACGAAAATCACATTCGGAGTTCCATACCTCATCAAAATGTTTAAAGAAAAAATGGATCTAAAAAGATCTAACTGTATCTTTTGTCCCGAAAACTTGATGCAAACAATTCAAATAGTTTACAAAAATTACTTCAGCCGAGGCAAACCGTTCAAGATATTCTTCTCCCAGAAATTTTTAATCGATTTTCAAACAGCAGAAGACCAAAACCTAATTATCGAACAGACACATTCTAGTAGCCACCGAGGCATCTGGGTAAATAACAAACAAATCGCTAACCGTTATTTTTTCCCTGCGATGAAATGCAAGATTCGACAATTTGTTAGGCTCTGTCGTATCTGCAACAAAAACAAGTATGAACGTCATCCATACAAAATAAAATTAGGATCAACACCAAATCCGAAAAAGTCCCTAGAAATAGTACATTTAGACATTTTCGTTAAACAGCCTAACATATTTCTTTCATTCATAGACAAATTTTCGCGATTCACTGTAATCGTACCCATCAAATCTCGCAACATCAACGACGTGAGGAGCGGACTAACGAAATATTTTTCCATTTATGGTACCCCAAATTTAATGATCTCAGATAATGAACCTTCGATGAAATCCATCGAAGTCAGATCGCTTTTCGAAAATTTAAATATCCAAATTCATTTCACCCCTCCAAACCACAGTTCTAGTAATGGAACAGTCGAATGGTTTCACTCAACCTTGGGTGAAATTTTCCGATGCATTAAACCGGAATATCCTGACCTAACCGATAAAGAAATTTTCAGAATTGCATGCACGTCGTATAACAACACTGTGCATTCCGCAACGAAATTAAAGCCAAGAGAAATCTTTTACGGAATACAGGATGGAGAGGAAAGGCCTTTGGATATTCACAAAATGTTGGAAAATAGAAATAAATTTTTTGACGAAGTAGTTAAACAGTCAAAGAAAACAAAATCGAAAAATTTGGGCTACCATTATAGGGGGAGAGAGGATCCACCAATCATACCAGAGGATGCAACCGTGTACAATAAAGTACTAGGTATGAGAAATAAGGGACAGGAACGATTTCTCCCAGTCACAGTAGTCCAAGATAAGGGAAAAACCTTTGAGGACCACTCTGGCCGAGAGCTGCATAAAGAAAATATTCGGCGCATTTGAGTTCACACAAAATTCTTTTCTCTTAATAAATTACAGAATGTTGACTCACCTTATGACCCTAATCACCCTGACTATTGTGACAACGACTTCACAAAACATACAACTTTACGACCTCACGAGAAATCCCGGACTATTGACTCTCCAGACAGGCAATACACTCATAAAAACAGGACGACATCGTGTTTACCACGTCGTCGACCTTGACAAGTACAAACCACTATTAGACAACATCGAACTATTACTCGCAGGACTTAGAGTTTTCACTGACTACACAGACCTGACGTATATGCTGAAATCAAAGTTAATAGATGTAAAAAAATCATACAAGAAAATATTGCCAAGTAAATTAATCAGACAGAAGAGAGGAGCATTTAATCTGTTAGGAACAGCTATCAAAGCAGTATCAGGAAATCTAGATGAGAATGACCTTATCGAAATCAATAGCGACATTAAAGAGCTGAGAGAAAGTAACCAAGATCTTGTTAAACAAAACAACATCCAAGTAACATTGAACAAACACATAGAAAAACGTATTAATAAAATTATAGATTCTGTTAACACCGAGCAAAAAATAATTAAACAACAGCTAATAGCAGCTAGGCAATCGTTAATTATCAATAATTTTATAAATCAAAACATCACGGCAATAAGACAAGCATTCAAGATCTCATACCACATTGAACTTATACAAAAACATTTTGATTCCATCTTCGAAGTTATACAACTTGCGAAAATTAATGTAATATCAAAGAACTTTTTAGAATCAGAAGAATTGAAATTCATTTTAGATAGATTAGAAGAGCAGAATATAACCATTCTTCACCCAGACCAAGCCTACGATTATCTCGACGTGCGAACCATCTTTAAAGGACCAATCCTCTACTTCATCATCGGCATTCCGCAAGTCTTACCGTACTCGTTCAGCAATCTCTTATTAGAACCACTTCCAACCAATGGCCGAATCATTAAACTACCGTGGCATCAAGCGGCTATTTACAGAAATCTCACCTATTTTCTTACGGATGATTGTCAACAAATCGGAGAAGATACAATTTGCGACGAAAACAAACTATCTCTGATGACCAATGTTTTTCCAAAATCATACGCGGTTTACCGGGAAAATGTCCTTTTTCGAATTACCGGAATTCGACCAGTATGATGCGACTGACCGACAATTACGTTATTATCAAAAATACGTCAGTCACCCTGTCATCTAATTGTGTGCAGAATAACAGAAAGCTCTCCGGAGCAATACTGATTTTCTATTCGAACTGCACAATCTCTCTAGACGCAAAAAACTTTAGCACCTACGCATTCTCCACGAAAGCATTGCCAACAATGATACCTATAGATGGAGTCAAAATCGAACAAGACAATTTCGAAATAGAAATGGACCTACAGGAATTGAAGAAGTTGCACTTCAAAAACCGAGAGCAACTCCAGTTTATCAAATACCGACATTCCCTCCAAACATCTGCTAGTTTGGGGTTATTTTCCATCATTTTAGGCATCTGCATAGCAGTCTATAGTTGGAACAAGCAACGAACAAAACTCTACAAAACCAACGTAACCATCAACCTGGAACAGCAACAAACAAACAATCCGGAGAAAATTAATCTCAACGAAACTGCATCGAGACGATCCAATCTTGAGGGGGAAGCAGTTAACGACGAAATCCAAATTATTCAGCCACGCGAACCACGGAACAAAACTTCATTGCTAGCAGATTTATCGAGGCCATGGATGACGACAACCGGCCTGCCGGCTCAGCATGAGACGACGACTACGACGACGTTAGCAACCACGCGCACTTTGGGAAGTGTTGCGTTAGGAGTTTAGGGTTATTTTAATAGGTTTCAAGTAATCAATTCATGAACAATAAAGTCAGTCAGTTGTGAGCAGCGTTTTTAAAAAGAACTCGGAAGAACCGAAGGTGTTATCTTATATATATATATATATATATATATATATATATATATATATATATATATATATATATATATATATATATATATATATATATATATATATATATATATATATATATATATATATATATATATATATATATATATATATATATATATATATATATATATATATATATATATATATATATATATATATATATATATATATATATATATATATATATATATATATATATATATATACATAGGGTCCTTAATGAACTTGCGATAATAACCAACTACTCCTAAGAATCCTCTTAGCTCTGTTTCATCTTTGGGTAATGGCCAATTTTTTATTGCGCTTATTTTTTCCGGATTGGGTTTCACTCCATCAGGGGTGACAACGTGTCCGAGAAATGCTACTTCCTTTTGGAGGAATTCGCATTTGTCGAGTTGTATTTTAAAATTGTATTTGCGAAGCGTCTCCAAAACCTTTTTGAGGCTAACCAAGTAGTAGTTTTATAATAGATTGTGGTTCAGATATTTCAGTTATAAAATCCTCAAAATTAAAATATCAGCAAAACTATAACCCTAATGACACATGCACTATTTCCGGAATAGGCAACGGTACCATAACCACTTATGGAAGACTCACCACTAATCTGTTAATAGATGAGTTTTCGCTTCAACACAAATTTTATATGGTAAGCGACAACTTTCCAATTCCCACCGACGGTATTTTAGGAAGGGATTTCTTTACCTCTTATAAGTGTTGTATCGATTATAATACCTGGATCCTGATAATGAATGCTTTTAACACCCGCATTACTATACCAATTTACGAAAAATCACGCACCAAGCAAATCATACCTCCACGACGTGAAATAATTAAAAATCTAAACCTACCTTATCTACCAGAAGATATGGTTACCATATCAAACGAGCTAACTCCAGGATTAGTGTATGCAAACTGCATTATTAATAATGAAAACAAGTTTGTAAAGTTCATAAACACAACAAACGAAAATATACTCATCCCAGAAAATTTCATACCGACTATGACACCTCTACGAAATTTTTGTTTCCATAGTCGAACTATTCTACAAAATGGAAACCATACAAGGAACGAACGATTAGTTCGCGAACTTCAACTAAACAATATCGACCCAATAATCAGATCTGGCCTTGAACGTCTTTGTAGGCAATATAGTGACATATTCGCGTTAGAAGACGATAACCTATCCACGAATAATTTCTATAAACAAGAAATTTTGTTAAATGACAAATCTCCTGTTTACATTAAAAATTACAGAACTCCAGAGTCACAAAAACTGGAAATTGATCTACAAGTAAGAAATATGCTAGATCAAAACATTATTCAGAACTCAACATCGCCGTACAATTCTCCCATTCTTCTTGTCCCCAAGAAAACTAATTCTAATGATAAAAAGTGGAGACTAGTTGTCGATTTTAGACAACTGAATAAGAAAATCATACCAGATAAGTTCCCATTGCCCAGGATTGATGAAATACTAGACCAATTAGGCAGGGCGAAATACTTCTCCACGCTTGACCTAATGTCTGGATTTCATCAAATCCCGCTACAAGAACATTGTAAAAAATTTACTGCATTTACCGCAGGTAATGGTCACTTTGAATTCAATAGACTACCGTTCGGGTTAAACATTAGCCCTAATAGTTTTCAGCGAATGATGACGCTGGCGCTTAGTGGCCTACCACCTGAATGCGCATTCCTATACGTAGATGACGTAATAGTCATCGGATGTTCACTTAGCCACCATCTGAAGAACCTATCAAATGTTTTTGAGCGCATGAGAAATTGCAATTTAAAGCTAAACCCGAAGAAATGTTGTTTCTTCAAAACGGAAGTAACATTTCTCGGACATCATGTCTCACACGAAGGAGTACAACCTGATAAGGCAAAGTACTCAGTTATAAAAAACTATCCATTTCCGAAAAATGCTGACGAAACGCGAAGGTTCGTTGCATTTTGCAACTACTACAGGCGTTTCATTCCAAATTTCGCAGAAATTTCACATCCGCTTAATCAACTTACCAGGAAAGATACAAAATTTATCTGGAACGAAATTTGTCAAGAAGCATTTCTCACACTCAAACGACAACTACTGTTACCTCGAATCCTAAAATTCCCAAATTTTAAGAGAGAATTCATTATTACGACTGATGCCTCCAAATTGGCTTGCGGAGCAGTATTAGCTCAAGAGTATGATGATGTCGACTTACCTGTGGCGTTTGCGAGCCGAACGTTCACAAAGGGTGAAGCGAACAAATCAACAATCGAGCGTGAACTAGCCGCAATCCATTGGGCAATTAAATACTTTCGACCATATGTGTATGGGAGAAAATTTATCATAAAAACCGACCATAGACCGCTCGTTTATTTATTTACTATGAAGGATCCATCATCCAAGCTTACGCAAATGCGACTAGACTTGGAAGAGTATGACTTCACAGTACAATTTATAAAAGGAAAGAGCAACGTTGTATCGGATGCACTTTCAAGAGTGAACGTTGATATACATGAGCTAAAAAATATGTACATAATTACCAGGTCAATGACCAAAAACAAAATGACCCCACAAATCGTTCAACCCGCTCCACCGAAATCTGATCAATTTCGTGTGTATGACGCCATGAATAGTTTAGAAACCTTTGATTTACCTAAGCTAAGCTTCTCATTTAATCAAATAACAAATACAATTAATCTACTATTATTCAACAAAAATTATTCAAAGAGTCTAGTTCTAGCGCTAGATCTCGATTTAAATTTAATGCCCATGCTAAAAAGAGCATTTAAAATTATCGATAAAGGGATCCCTAAAAATCGTCCCACGAGGCGAAATGCAAGAAATGCTATTAGATTTAGCTCAAAAAATGGCAAACATTTCGCTATTGCAACAAATGATGTGATTTTTAAATACGTCGACGTAAAGTTATTTAAGGAAATAGGTAACAAAATTCTTAGGAATGTTGCCATATTATTATTCGAAAAGCCTAAAACTATTGAAACTGGTAGTGAAATAAATCAGATTCTTTATCAGTACCATAACACTCCCCTAGGGGGACATTTAGGAATAAATCGACTTTATAAAAAATTAAGACCAATTTTTTACTGGCAAAACATGAAACAATCAATAATAAACTATGTTGGAACTTGTGAACTCTGTAAAAGGAACAAACACTTTCCACAAATAAAAACACATACTGTAATAACAACAACACCAACAAAACCATTCGAAGTAGTATCGTTTGATACTATCGGACCATTTCCACTTTCAGTAAATGGAAATCGCTACGCAGTATCAATGCAATGCGACTTTACTAAATTTATCATACTAGCACCCGTTCCAGACAAAGCAGCAACAACTATGGCAAAAGCTTTAGTTGAACAATGTATATTAATATTTGGACCGATACCTAAAATTAAAACAGATCAAGGCACAGAATTCAAAGCGATCTTTGATGAAGTTTGCAACATGCTAAAAATAACACATACTTGCTCGGCCGCCTACCATCCACAAACAATAGGAGCGTTAGAGAGGAATCATAGGTGTTTGAACGAATACCTACGAAACTTCTGCAACGATAGGACTAATGATTGGGATAACTGGATACCTTACTACAGTTTTTGCTATAATACAACTCCTAATCTTGATCACAATTACACGCCATTCGAACTAGTTTTCGCCCGTAAAGTCAATATTTTTGAATCAATATCGACAGAAATAGCTCCATTATATAACTATGAATCCTACAAAAATGAAATGAATTATCGATTACAAGTAGCGCATGCACAAGTATTAGATGCAATCAAAAAAGTAAAAGAAAACAGAACTCGCAATTTAAACAAAAATGTTCAATCAACTGATATAAAGATAAATGATATAGTATATTTGGCACAAGAGAATAGAACTAAACTTGATCCGGTTAATTCAGGTCCATATAAAGTTATAAGTACAACTATATCAAATGCCACAATTATCAATAGTCAAAACAAATGTTCCGAAGTACATAAATCCCGACTTTTAAAATTTAAAAGCTAAAATTTTCCTTTAAGGGGGATGGAGCATCAGACGACTTGTAAAAATACAGTGAAAACCTTAAGCCTTAAATTCGTTACAGATAACAGTGATCGAACGACAAATAAATTATAATGCTACAATAGAACTTTCAACAAACCAAAGGTTAAACTCTGTACCCAACTAACCGAGACATAATAAATTTTGTGAGAGGCACCTGGAGTTAAGTTATGAACATTCTTTGTTCTACGAACAAATTCCTTTAGGGGGATGGTGTGATATGTGCACAGCACATATTCCCGAACCCACAGCAACCATACATCCTGAAAGACCTCACTAGCTGAACCACGCTGTGAGAAAATAATTCATTCCCACAATATTGAACTGCTTACGCGTCAAATGCAAATGCACGCGCAAGCGGGGTAAAGACCCAAAGGTCTCAAGAATTCTGACATGACAAAAACGTGTCCTGCTCATATTCCAACTCTTAGTTCCCAAGCACATTCCGCGCAAACTGCCTTCTCCGAATTCTCTCCCATTCTTTCAGGTTATTCTCTCTTACGTTGCATTGACCATTCTTTACATAATAGATATACATAACTGACTCCAAGCGCCTCCAGTAGGAAGAATTGTAGACAAGGTAATTGAATAAAACATTCACTGTCTAACCAACAACGGGTGTACGTCTTTCTATTTAGGAAGAGAGAAAACGCCACAATAGTATTATTTTACAATAACATGTTAATCGTTGTTTTAGCAATAATCGGACTTTGGTTTCAAAGTACTACGAAAAAATCGAAAATCGACCAAAAAATAAAAGCTCCCTTAATTACTTGTGAAATGCTGTGAAAAACAACTGTGCAAATGTCTCAACGTTTGTCCAGTAGATCTTGAGTTATGGTGTATACCACAAAACAAGATTTCGATGTGGCGCCTGACTGAAAAGACAAAGAATCTTTGCATCGAAAAAAATTATAGTATCCAATACCTTACACAACCCCCCTTCCGACACGATTTGAGCGATTTTTCCGTATTCAACTTTTTGCGTAATTTTGCCAAGTCATCTGTCTCAGCTTTCACAGCTATTTCATACCCTGTGCATATCTATTCTATCATAAAGAATTAAACGAAATTTTGTACTACAGCGGAAATGCAAATCGTTCAAGATATGCTAGAAAATTATAAATTACGAAACAATACAAGCAAGCTCCGATAACATTTAAATAACGATCAAAATGAGAATATTTGTAACAGTTTGTTTGCCGTCATATTTAAAAGTGTTACTTAGGCTATATGGCATGGCTTCATTTACAATTTTTGTCGTGACTAACGACTTACCTTTCAATATAGGGATCCCTTTTCAAAATTTCGGAAGAAAAATGATGTAAGATTTTGAACGCTTATATCTTTTGTTGTACTGAATGGATTTAATTAATTTCTTCGGCATTTTGTCGAAAATATTTGTACCAATGTTGTATTAAATTTTGGAATATGTAGGACATTCATCATCAACGGAAAAATAGTGTTTTGAAAAATCTTTCGAAAACGACTCGGAAAAGTGAAAATTTTCAGCCCATCCCGCACAGAGCCGTCAAAATGGTGCAGCAAATGAACAATAAAATAATGAAAAGTTTATATATAGGTCCACTACATGTTTGTTTCTATGATTATTCAGAGTTTGTTTGAATAGCGAGCTGAACGGACGCTTTGAATCAGCCTATACGAGCAAACCAATCTTAATCGGTCGGACAGTATATTCTTTCGGAAGTGAAGTGCAGTAAAGCTGTAGTGATTTCAAGTCGGTTCCCGCGAGTGTGACAACCGGCATAGACCGGGAAAGCCTCCGCTACCCGCTTTCAAGCGGGCGACGCCGCCGGGAGGGCAAAAATCTGCTAACACAAGTGAATGCGAAAAAAGTGACGCTGCCGGGATAAGAAAAAACCGCCAAATAAGTGAATGTGAAGAAGTGCAGATAAAACTACAAACTCGATACGATTTTGGTGTAGTGACAATCAGCATAGTGAAGAGAACTGAGGAGGAAAGTACGAATACATAGTTAATATTTCGAGAAAAGCTTTTTGCTGCGCTCTAGTGCTGCCGGTAGTGCAAAATCGTAAAACAAATTTGTTGTTGCTGTCTGTGTGCGCTTCGATACTGAAATTTCCCGCGTAAGTCTGTCGGTGTAGTGCGTTACTGATTAGACCAAATAAATAGTGCTGCCAGGCCGAATGGCCTCGTCCGCGGAGTACGGGCAACCTCGCTCGCCGGATGATTATGGTGCTGGTTGCCCGAGATGGATGGACCCGGAGGGAAAACATGGGAAGGTGATTGTACTTTCTCTCAAAGCCGCCAATGATGGAGTTCTACCGAAGAATCACCCCTTCACTGTCGGTAAGTCTATTCAATCATTAATTGGAGACTGTTACACTGCCACTACTGAAGCAAAAGGCAGCAAATATATAATCAAGGTGAGAAAACAAATTCATGCTACCAAACTGATCGAAATGAAAAAATTGTTTGATGGAACACTGGTCGAAATTGTTTTACATCCCAATTTAAACTACAGTAGATGCATAGTAAATTGCCCGGAAGTAAACGAAATGTCACAGGAAGAGATTCTTGCTGAACTAGCTTCACAAGGTGTCACTGCTGTGCGTCGGATTACTAAAATGGTTGACAAGGTTAGAATAAATACACCTTCAATGGTACTAACGATACAAGGAACCACCTGGCCACAGTACATTTACTTCGGTGCGCTCAGAGTAGCAACGCGATGTTACTATCCCACACCGATGCTGTGTTTTGGTTGTCTGGAGTACGGACACACGAAGGCTCGCTGCCAAAGCTTACCTCGATGCCAAAACTGCTCCGCTCAAGAACACAAAAGCGATGAATGCAAAGAAACTTCTAACTGTCTCCATTGCAAGCAAGGCCATAAGCCGATCGATCGTAACTGCCCAATTTATCAACGGGAGAATGAAATCGTCAGGATGAAAACTGATCAAGGCCTATCTTTCGCAGAAGCTAAAAAGCTTTACGACAGCCGCGACAGTGCAAAATCATATTCAAACGTTAGCAAACGATTAAATGTGCAACTAGACAGCAAGGACAAGGAGATTGCTGGGCTTAAGGTAGAACTAGCTGCTCTACAGAACCAACTAACAGCAGTACTCAACGAGCTGAAAAAACGCACCTACTGCCAATGTCAAACGAAAGAAGGAAGTCAAGACAAGAAAAAGGATCGCAACAAACGGGCAAAAGAGGTATCTCCTGAAACAATAAACGGATCTGATTTTCGGCAACCGCCTTTGAAAAAGGTGACTGGCGGAGACTCTGGAAACACTGAGGAAAATAAAAATCAGCTGACTGCTGCGCAAACCACAATAATGGAAACATCAGGGACTATAAACTCGGATACGAACAACGACTATATGAGCATAACAGACGAATCGGAAACCGAAACTCTCGTTATCACCAAGAAAGGCAAAAAGAAAATTCAGCGGCATACCAATGGCCACACCAATCAATAATCGAGGAAGGAAAAGATGTGAAAATTCTGTTGATAACACATTCGCACTTCAGTGGAATATAGCCGGACTACGACACAGACTACCAGAACTGCAACTACTGATACAACAATACTCTCCCAATATACTAGCCCTACAAGAAACCATGACCCCATTAAATTCTGCCCCCTTTATTAAGAACTATGACATTTATCTTGCTTAAGGACCAGTACACAATTACAAACATGCACACCAAAAAAATCTGAATTTTATCGTTGACGTAATTGCAAACATGATACAATTCAACAAACCGTAATTAACGAAATGACAGAACATTACCGTGTTCCATTTAATTTTACATGAAACATATACTTTACATGCGCAATGACATAAAATTACACTTCCTACCATTCAGAACAAACGCTGTATGTGGAGTAAAATTACATGATTTACGAAATTAAACGTCATGTAAAATTAAAATCAAACGTAAAACTAAGTCATTTTTGATGCTCGTATATGTCATGGTCAGGAGACGTAAATTTACACTATTTTTTTTCTAGGTGTGTGGTGTAGCTCTAGGAATACGAAAAGGTATTCCCCACAATCGATTGCGGATTGACTCAGAAATACAGACGATAGCCGTACAAATAGACACTGGATCCAAAACTACTATAGCCAATATATACCTTCCCCCACATCAATCCTGCAATAAATTAGAAGAAGAGCTATTTGAACTTCTTCGTCAACTACCCGAACCAGTCATCCTATTGGGTGACTTTAACGCTGCCAACACTATATGGGGATCCAAATCTTCAAATAAAAGAGGGAAAACTATTGAAAAATTCAGTGAAGACCATGGACTAGTTATCCTTAACGATGGCAGCCATACCAGGATCAGTTTTGCCGATGGTACTACGACAGCAATAGACCTCTCGCTAATATCCTGGCAGATCTCATCAAGATTAAGCTGGCAGGTTGAAGATGATAACCACGGAAGTGACCATTTTCCGATTCGACTAATAACTAACCGATCAACTCCGACCGTCTGCTCCAGAGCGCGATGGCGCTATGATGAGGCAAATTGGGAAAAATACCAACAAGAAATTAGTGGCAAATTGGAACTGAGGGAAAATTACACGTTAATCGATTTCAACAAGCTAATAATTGACTCTGCCAAAAAAGCGATCCCGCGAACCAGTGGATTCCCCGGACCGAAATCAGTGCCTTGGTGGAACGAAACCGTGAAAAAGGCAATCAAATGTAGAAGAAAAGCACTACGTACACTACGACGGCTAGATGCGAATGATGTAAGAAGGACTGAAGCACTGGTAAATTTCCAAAAAGCACGATGGGAAGCAAAAACGGCCATAGAAGAAGCTAAAAAATCTAGTTGGGAGAAATTTACAGGCGAGATAAACCCGAATACCACTTCACGTAAACTATGGAGCAAAATTAATGCCCTGAATGGAAAGAGGAGGAAAAACAAAAGATATCTGAGAATAGACGGAACTTTCACCGATGAGCCAGCTGTAATGGCAGATTCCCTGGCAGACCATTTTGCTGCTGTTTCAGAAACCAAAGGATACCCTAAAGCTTTCCAGGATCGAAAGGCCAAGGAGGAAAAAACAGTCCCAAATTTCAACATCCCACCCTCGACGCTTGATGCCAACTTTAGTTACAGCGAATTGTCCTGGGCACTCAATAAAGCCGCGGGACTCTCTGAAGGCCCCGACCGGATTGGATACCCACTACTAAAGTATTTACCTGTTGAAGCAAAGCTTGTTCTTCTTGATATATACAACAACGTTTGGGCGAGCGGCACCATCCCTGAGGAATGGAAAGAAGCCACCATTATACCGATACAAAAACCTGGGAAAAATGGAACCGAAACAGACGAATATCGACCAATTTCTTTAACCAGCTGTGTTTAGAAAGTGCTTGAACGGATGGTTAATCGACGATTAGTACATGAAATAGAAACCAATAATCGACTAGGAAATCAACAATATGCCTTCCGTCCTGGAATGGGAGTTGATCGTCACCTAGCCCAACTTGAAATGGTACTTGAAAATGCGATGGAATCCGGTTTGCATGCTGAAGTGGTGCTGTTGGATCTGTCTAAGGCCTTCGACAGGACCTGGAGGCACCCCATTAGCTCCACTCTTAGTGAATGGAATATTGGCAGCAGAATGCTGAAATATGTCCATAATTTCCTCGACCAACGAAGCTTTCGCGTCTTTGTAGATGGTTCTCTCTCGAGTAAACGATCGCTTGAAAACGGAATCCCTCAAGGTTCAGTCATTGCACCCACGCTATTCAACATTGCAATAAACTCAATCTGTGAAGCTGTACCGGAAGATGCTGAAATAATCCTCTATGCCGACGACTTGATAATCATCACATTCAGCAAATTTCCACGTTACGCTAGGAAAAAGGCTCAAACTGCACTCAACGGTGCACTCACTTGGGCAGATTTTTCGGCTACCAAATCGAAACTTCTCCATATATGTCAGGGAGGAAAACACAAAAAAAAATGCCTGATCTAATCACTCCAGAAGTGATCATTAGAAAAGTTACAAATGCAAGAATCCTTGGAGTTGTAGTTGACTCGAAATTGACTTTTTTTAAGCATGCCGATGGATTGGCTAAGGAATGCCAGAGTCGACTGCGAATTATCAAAGCAGTTAGTGGTAGATACGCTGGTGGCAGCCGCACAACGCTGTTCAGAGTATCTAACAGCATACTATTATCGAAACTTCAACATGGATTTGGTCTATATAGTCGAGGAGGAGAAAAGGTTATAAAACGAATTGCACCAATATATCACACGGCTATCCGGACGATCTCGAGAGCACTCAGAACTAGCCCCATACCCCATATCCATCACTGCTCGCAGAAAGTGGTCAACTCTCGCTCAACTATGTGATGACTGGATGTCTCGTCACTAAAGCGTGTAGCTGGCTGGAAAAAAACCCCTGTCGAAGACCCACTCGCCTGCCCTATGGTCAGGAGAGCATCCGAATGGTTACAGCAACTTACCGAACACCGAATACCTCTAATCAGTACACTAAACAGAACGACGGACCGGGCTTGGAACATGAACGAACCTAAAATTGACTGGAGCATAAAAAATCAATTACGCGCACATGGAGCACCTACAAGGGCACAAGCAGTCTTCAGAGAGATACAAAGTGTAAGTAGGGGTTTGCCCACTACTCGGGTTCTTGTTTGCCCGGCGAACCCTTCTTTTCAGGGCGGCCTAGGTGCTTCCACAGAATTTCGGATTTTCGCTTCACAAGAAAAAGTGTAAACAAACAAATAAATTAATAGATTTACCGACTTTTATTCCCGCTACTCTCTCTTCACTTCGCTGCGCGCTGATGCTCGATCTGCTACTACTGGCGACGACGGGAAGGCGGGCGGTTTCTTCCGACCGGCCGGGAACACAACGGCCGCGTTCTCCTGCTGGTGTCGTTGGCTGCTCCGGCAGCGGTCCTTGGCTTTTAGCTAGGGAGGTGAGCTTGGCTCCTTTGTTGGAACCTCCCTAGCGACGTTGGCGACAAATCGCCGGATCGTCTATTCGCCGTAAACGATCCCGGAAGGTACCGCAGTAAACTTCCCAGGGGGAACCTTTGTCCGCCCTGCTTCGTTCTCCTTGGCAATTAACTGTGGAGGAGAGCTAGGCTCGTTCGACTGATCCTCCACAGTGAGAACGGCACTGGTGTCACTTGGGTCCTTTTTATTTAGCCGGGGAAGCGAGTAGCTCCTTAGCGATTAGCTTCCCGTCTCGGCGACCCTACACCAGGACTTTTTCGTATGCCCGGACCGCACACCGATACACTGACGGATTTCACTTGCCGTCACACGCGCGCACTGAACTTTTGTTACGGTGGCGGGAAACTGTCCCGGAAAAAAAAGGAATAAATCTGGAACGTCTGTTCCTGGCTGTGGTCCGTCACTTTCTGTTCACTCTAACACGATCGCCGCCTTCCGCACTCGACTATCACAAACCGCCAACCGCCTTGTCGCACAGCTGTCAACGATGAGCAGCATAACCAGTACACACGAATTTTTGCAAGAGGAGAGCGGTAGCCTACCTAAGCCCTATGTTACTAATTCACAAACATAAAACAAAAATTATCTAACCTATCTGTACGAATAAAACCGTTCACAAACGCGAAAATGAACAAAAATTTACAACTAAATGTGAACGGTACCGAACAGCGGTGAGCATAATTTTACGTAAACAATACACTCTACGGAGTGTATACGCAAAAAAAAGGTATATTTCCACCCAGTGCAAAATTGTTACCCTGGCGGGTTACAATCTCGCCCACACCGGGTGGAAAAAAAATTGGAAACAATTTTTTTCTAACCTAACACCTAACACCGATACAATAATAATGAACGAAATGAATAAATAAATAAATAAACTAAGAAAAACTAACTACACCTAATTATTTCTTCCGCAATTTATAAATAATTCATCCAAAAAAATTAATCGACCGAGTGTCCTCATCGGTGAAATGTTTGCTCAAGTTTGGTCTGATAATACTGACAGCATACGGGAAGCGAGAGGCTATCAGCCATCGTCATTACTCGGTTATGGGTTGAACCCTAAATCCAATCTGAATACAAGATCGGTAACAACTCGAAAATCCCGAAATTCTGCAAGTGGCATTAACAATTTTCAATGTTTCAACTTGCAGGGGAACGGTTGTCGGCATTATATTGTTCTTTTTCATCGACTGTCCAGAAATGTCTTACGTGTCCTTACGATACCAGTACTACACACTTGTGTTGGGGATTCAATCCAAATTCATTCATACAATCCCATTCATTCATCCTCAATCACTGGCCTGCTCGATCATTCACATTCCGATAAGCACTTCGAATTAACCCCAAAACAATTTTATCTTATCATTCACACATGCATTCATTCACTGTGTTCGATTCCACACTCATACATTCACACATACAAGACCGCTTAACACGTCATCATTTCTCCCACTCGCAGACATTCCGGACAAAATGTTTGTATATTCGTCCCTTTTCGCCTCAAAACGCTTCGTACATGGCAAAAGAAACGTTTGAGAGGGACCAAAGAATGTCTTTCGCATAATTTAAACAGATCAAAATGATTCCCGCTGGAATCAAACGAACCACCCCAGGTTAAACCACAAACCCAAAATTATGCGTAATAAAATTTTATTATTTGATTCGAAATCGAAGATGCGGTATCGTTTTACCCCATTCGCTCTTCCACTCACACTACTCTGATCCAAATCGGGCTACACCTGCATGACGCAGAGCATTGATGCGAACATCGGGGAAACTGTCAAAATTGATGATGATATTTTCATCCATCTGAATGGATGAATGAATCATCCTCAAAATATAAATAAAAATAAAACAGTTCGCGAAATCGGTTCGCAAACTGTTTTTATTATTCCGTTTACGGTCGGTCCCGGAGTAGTGGAACCACTCACGTGAACGAAGTGTCCCCGGCGAAGAGGGGAAAGGTGTTTTTTTATATAGTGATTAGTGACCCAAATAAGGAGATATTTTATATAATTTAGTGCACCCGTAGGTGCGAGTGTTCCCCACAGAAAGGGGTTTTTGGAAAATTTTATGTTGCCGAACACGGCAGAAGAATGATGTGTATGCATCCGGCGGTGAAAAGACGGTATGATAGGTTCGTTTTGTTTCTTCCAAACACTGGTACTGGTTGGGTAAGAAAGTTTTGTTTACCGTAACCGTCTCGACCGCCGGAGCAAAGCAAATTAGTGGATAATTTGGTTACCTCACTGCGCGAGTGGGGCGCAAAAGAATTTTTTTGTATTTGTTTGCCGAACACGGCAGGTAGTGTATTTAGATGCGTCCGGTGCCCGGGAGAACGGCACGGTATAAGATTAGTGTTTTTTTAAATAGAGTATTCCACCCTACCGTAGTCGTCATCGGGGCCGGAGCATATATTTCGTGCGAGTGTTTGTTTACCACACTGCGTGAGTGTGGCTCTGAAAAATTGCAAGAAGGTGTTGAAGAACCTTCTCGCGGCAGAGTTGGTCTTCCACAATAAAAATAGAGAAGACGGAGAAATGTTTATTGTTTTTTTTATTCGGACCAAAGTCCGTGTTGTTGCCGTCGGGAACTGAAGGCTGCTTTTGGAAAACTCCCAAGTGAGTAATCCGTATAAAAGCATACCGTCAGTCCACAGACGGCACGGAAAAGTTTTTATGCTGGTTTAAGGAGATTTGCTGGCCAAACTCCAAGGTTTTTACCTGCTAAATCCTCCAGCTCGTAGGAGGATATACCCTTTTTGAGACAATTTTTGCCGGTAAGTATTGTGGTCCAAGTTTAGCATTGTAAGACTCGATTGCATTCGACAACTTCATGTTTCGACGGTACACCATTTGTCCCGTTTCAAAAGGTTTGGAGAACTTTCGATGACGCAAGTTGTACTGATGTCGAATGCCCTCGCTAGCCTTTGCCAAATTCTTGACCACAATCTCCCGAATTTTGTCTATCTGTTGGTGTCTTGTTTCTAGGTCACCCTCACCGGAAATCCTGCTGAAGTCATCGGCAGATGCCATTTCACACCCGTGTATAATGAAATGAGGACTAAACCCAGTGGAGGAATGAACGGTAGTATTTAGGATGCGCTCCACATCGGTGATGTGGACATCCCAGTTGCGCTGCTCGGTTCGAGCATATGCCCGGATTGCGGTGTTTATCGAGCGATTTGTTCGCTCCACTGGGTTAGCCTGCGAATGATAGCGGGAATTCAACCAATGTTTGACGTTGGTTTCTTTTATGAATTGACTGAACTCCTTCGAGGTGAAAGTGGAGGCATTGTCGCTCAGCAGAATTTCCGGGCTACCATGGCGATTGAACCACTGTTCGCGTAGTATCGTACAGAGTGACGTACTAGCGATTTTGCGAACGGGGGTTAACATGACGTACTTAATGAAGACGTCGAGGACGACAAGCAAGTGTTGATTGCCACGTTTGCTTTTTGGAAGAGGACCAATATAGTCCACAGAAACCATTCGCCATGGTGCATTAGTCGCACGCGACTTACCCATTTCGGGCTGGACTGGGACGAAAGGAGCTTTGATTTCCTTGCACGTCCCACATTCTCGAATAAACTTTCGTGCTTCAGATCCCATACGAGGCCAGTAATATCGTAACTGCACTTCGTGGATCGTTTTATCGTATCCCACGTGAAGCAAATTTTCGTGGGTACGTTGAATCAAATCTTGACGGAACTCGGGTGCTGGGACGAGTTTCCAATTGAACCGCGAGTCGCACGGAACAACTTTCGAGTTCACATACTTGAAAAGTTGATCATTTTCTACTTTGAAGTTGGCATAGTCGTCAGGATTTTGGATAACTTTGGACTTCATGGAACAGTACCAGTCTGAGGTGGACAAAGCGGAAACGGCTGCTACGGCCCGGGATAACGCATCTGGAACGACATTGTCCTTGCCTTTCCGGTGCTCAATAGACATGCCGTAGAGTTGCAATTCTAAACTCCAACGACTCAAACGTGAACTGGTTTTCCATTTAGTCTTCAGTATCCATGTAATCGCTGACGAATCAGTGACCAGTCGAAAATGATAACCTTCCAAGTAACCTCGAAAGTGTTCAACCGCCATTATCACCGCCAGACCTTCCTTCTCAGTTGCATGATAGTTCCTTTGGGGAGTGGTCAGTTTGTGCGAAAAGTAAGCAACTACTTTCTCACCTTCGGGATACTCCTGCACCAGAACAGCAGCGACTGCTACGTCACTAGCGTCTGTCTGAAGGATGAACTCTTTGGAGAAGTCTGGTGGGACTAAAACTGGAGGAGTGACTAGAAGTTCCTTAATTTTAAGGAACGCGAGTTCTGCCTCGGAGTTCCAAACTAAGCTCTTGGTTTTCGTTTTGAGCAGATCGCTCAAGGGAGCAGTGACCTCACTGAACCGATCAATGAAGCACATACCGAGGAAACGACGAAGTTTCGTCACGGTAACCGGTCTCTCGTAGTCGAGAATCGGCTGAATTTTGTCAGGATTGACCTCGAGTCCGTCCCGATTCAACAAATAACCAAGAAACTTTAGTTCGGGGACTCCAAAACGGGATTTTTCCAAATTGATGGTTAGGTTGGCTCTTGCTAGACAATCGGCCACTGCTTTGAGCAACTGTATGTGATGCTCGAACGTTTCGCTTACCACGATGATGTCATCTAGGTAGACGAAAACGTAAGGTTCCCATTTACCTCGTCCTAGAACCTGGTCCATCAGTCGCGCCAGAGTAGCGGGGCTGTTGACGAGACCAAATGGTAGACGAGTAAATTGGAACATACCCCTGCCGGGAACACTGAAAGCGGTATATTTGCGACTATCCTTAGCCAGGGGTACCTGGAGAAAGGCCTCCTTCAAGTCTATGGTAGACAGGTACTTCGCCTTGGGTAAGCCGCCCAATATTCGCCCAGGGTGGGGCAGAGGGTATGCATCTCGTACAGTACGCTCATTGAGAGGCCTAGCGTCTAGACAAAGGCGAATTGAGTCGTCTGGTTTCGTGACCGCCACAATATTAAGCGACCAATCCGAATCAGACTCCTCGATAATTCCCATAGACCGCCATCGGTCAACTTCTTCCCAGACCTTAGACAGTTTCTTTGGGCTCATGTGATAAGGATATCGGCAAACGGGTGCCGCACCTTGGAATTCATCTTTGATGACAATCCTGTGCTCTGTGAATGAGGTTGGGTTTAGCTTTCCGGGCTCTACTGCCTGGAAACACTTCTTTACTTCTTCTACGCGCACTAACTGTTCCGAAGTGAGTATCGACTCACGCGGTACTTCATCTTCTTCGTCGTCTTCCGATTCCTGACCTGAGTTCAACAGAGCACAGTTTTGTATCTCAGGAGAAATCCCAAAGGCGCGCCAAAAGTCCATACCTAGAATGGAGTTGACGGTCAGATGCTCTACTACAAGAGTGCATAGGACCTTTGTCAAATTTTGAAAAGTATACGGGAGATACGCTTGTCCAATGATTGGTAAGGATTGACCATTTGCAGAACGTAGTTCGAATGGTCGTTCCAACCTTTTCAACGGACTTTTCGAAAACTTTCGGTATAGCTTTTTAGTTATAATTGTGGCGTTACTACCACTGTCGAGCAAGGCTTTGAAGGATTTGCCGTACACTGCGACAATTGCAAATGGACGGTTATCGAACGGGTCGTCAAGGACGATGGTTTCGACAGACAACGAATTTTCATAGTCCTCATCACGAGCCGGTCGAAAACAGTCGTAAATCTGGGGATTAATAATGAGTTGTTGTTTGGAGCGCTGTTTTACTGCCAACTGCGACTTCAGTTGGTTCTGATCCCGTTTTTTAGGCAGTAAGGGCAACGAGAAACATCAAAACCTTTAAATCCGCACACTATGCAGAAGACCCGCCTTGGTTTCCGGCATTCCTCATATTCGTGTCCTTTGTCTCCACAATTGTAGCAGACGCCGAGCACTGGAGGACGATGCTTTTCCATCAAATATTCTAGGCACATCATAGGTTTCTGCGGTGGTTCGATCGGTTTTTGATTATTTCCCTCGAGATTCTTGCCATCCTGATTCCCTTGCTGTTTCCTTTTCTGGTTGTCAGGAGGCTTGTTTGAATCAAGACCTGCCGGTTTGGCATTCTTGCTCCAAAACGTTTTGGATTTTGCGTTGCCGTTATTCTGTCCACCTCCCTTTAGGTTTTGATTATTTTGTTTTTGTTTATTTTGTGGTGGATTATCAGAATAAGCAGCAACTTCCCGAGAAGAACCGAAAACTTTCTGATAAATCGGCGTCTTGGAGGCGTCGATCGATTTACCAAGACTCATCAATTCTGAGAGCGTGTTCACTGGCCTGAGGATAAGTCGGCTTTCAGGTTCCGCTTGAGCACGTCGAGTTTTTCGCTCGGTGCCATTGGATCCGTCATAGCACGAAATATTTTTTCCATTTCCAGGAAGTATTCCTGGAAAGATTCGTTACGCATCTGCCGGCGCTGGAGAGCCTTCATTTTGAGCGTAGCATCAAGTTCAGGATGAACAAAATTTACCTTGAGCTCGCAAACAAGATGGTTCCAGTTAAACAACCGGTTTTGCGCACGCATAGCCTGATACCAGGTCAAAGCATTGCCAGTGAACAAATGCATCGCAGAATTGAAAAGTTCATCTTCGCACATTTGCTCACACGCAGCGTAACTCGCTACGGTGTCCAAGAATTCATTTAGTCCAGTTCCTTCATCAGTTCCAGCATACTTCCGAATTTTCCAATCAGCGACGCGTTGCGGGTTTCGCGAGTAATTCCTTGAAGCTGCCATCGATCCGTTTCCCGCGTTGGATGAAAAGTTCGGATAGGATGGTCCCGCCCGCTGTTCGGTCCATTCAGGAAAGTGAGGCTGGTTCTGAGTTTGGTACGGGGCTGTGAATCCGGTATTCTGTTTCGGTTTCTCGATTGGAAGTGATGGGCATAGATTTTGTTGACCCGAGAATCCTCGCTTCAACACAAATTGATCGGGACTGGGCGCCAGTGTTGGGCGAGGAATCTCTGGTGTATCAAATGAATCGGGTACGTCCATCAAACGCAAATCTTCCAGATCGGTCTGCAGATTCTTCTCGGAAGCACTTTCCTTCTGATGTACTAGTGCCCGAAGTTCACTGACGGATTCACGAAGTGAGACAACTTCTTGAACCGTCTTTCTTAAAACTGACGAAATTGTTGTCAGTGAAGCAATCCCACCCATTAGCGTTTCAGTAGCTTTTGAAAAAGCATCAGACCCCTGAGACGCTAGGGCTTTATTATCGTCGGATTGCTGTCGCAATTGTCGAATCTCGTCCCTCATCTCGCACAAGACACGCAACAGATCGTCTCCTACGAGCTGTTTGGAAAGAGATCCATCGTTATCGGAAGGATTGGATCCCTGTGGAATTGCGGGTACGTCTGTACTCAGCAAATCTCCTAAAACTTCTCCATCCTCCCCTTCTTGGTTATCGGGAGGAAGTGCTGCCTGTTCGTCATTGAAATGACTGGCATAAACTGCTAGAACTTCCTCCAGCAACCCCGAAATTTCCTGGTTGACCTCCCCTGCCGCATAATTTCGGATAACCTGGAGCCTAGACCCCAAATGAAGCAACCGTGTTCGGTAAATCTCCTTGTTTGGGCACCGGTACTGGAGATCTTCCTTGATTGTTAGTAATTTACCAAGGCAGATCTCCTTTTCTTCACCCACGTCATCCCGGAAATTGCGAACTAATTCCCTCCGAGACGACCGCTCATGCGACAAAGTTCCCCGAAGACGCCGCTGCCGCTGTACACCCGAAAGATCCGAATCAGGAGAGACAAAAATGCTTCGAGATAGCAACTCAAAATCCAGCTCGTCGAAATGTAAATGATCGACGCGCATGATCACACACGCTTGGTTGAATTTCTCCAACGCCATCATAACTTGCGCTATATTGGAAGAAATCACCAAGACACAAAGCATGTAAGTACTGACACAGTATTAATTTCAATTTTTCGCCCACTAACGATTCCCTTAAAATTTCAGGAAATCAAGCTGCTCCAAAAATGTCTCAAATCGGATTGAGAATTCAAGACAATTGGCCACCGCAACCGAATAATAACAAACAACCTTCAAACTACTCGTCCGGCAGACAAAACACAAACAACGCAATCCACAAATTCGGACAAAAAAGGAAAATGCAAAAAATCAAATAAATATACCAAAAAATGTAAATAAATAAATAATACGGCCGCGGAACAATATTGCGGAAGAAACCTCACCACTGTTCTACGAAAATCCTCTATTTAGTAGAAGCACCCCACACTCCGGAAGAAAAAAATATTTTCCAAAATAGGAAAATATTTTTTTCAGTGTGTTTTGCGCTGTGCGCCAAATGTAAGTTGGGGTTTGCCCACTACTCGGGTTCTTGTTTGCCCGGCGAACCCTTCTTTTCAGGGCGGCCTAGGTGCTTCCACAGAATTTCGGATTTTCGTTTCACAAGAAAAAGTGTAAACAAACAAATAAATTAATAGATTTACCGACTTTTATTCCCGCTACTCTCTCTTCACTTCGCTGCGCGCTGATGCTCGATCTGCTACTACTGGCGACGACGGGAAGGCGGGCGGTTTCTTCCGACCGGCCGGGAACACAACGGCCGCGTTCTCCTGCTGGTGTCATTGGCTGCTCCGGCAGCGGTCCTTGGCTTTTAGCTAGGGAGGTGAGCTTGGCTCCTTTGTTGGAACCTCCCTAGCGACGTTGGCGACGAATCGCCGGATCGTCTACTCGCCGTAAACGATCCCGGAAGGTACCGCAGTAAACTTCCCAGGGGGAACCTTTGTCCGCCCTGCTTCGTTCTCCTTGGCAATTAACTGTGGAGGAGAGCTAGGCTCGTTCGACTGATCCTCCACAGTGAGAACGGCACTGGTGTCACTTGGGTCCTTTTTATTTAGCCGGGGAAGCGAGTAGCTCCTTAGCGATTAGCTTCCCGTCTCGGCGACCCTACACCAGGACTTTTTCGTATGCCCGGACCACACACCGATACACTGACGGATTTCACTTGCCGTCACACGCGCGCACTGAACTTTTGTTACGGTGGCGGGAAACTGTCCCGGAAAAAAGGAATAAATCTGGAACGTCTGTTCCTGGCTGTGGTCCGTCACTTTCTGTTCACTCTAACACGATCGTCGCCTTCCGCACTCGACTATCACAAACCGCCAACCGCCTTGTCGCACAGCTGTCACCGATGAGCAGCATAACCAGTACACACGAATTTTTGCAAGAGGAGAGCGGTAGCCTACCTAAGCCCTATGTTACTAATTCACAAACATAAAACAAAAATTATCTAACCTATCTGTACGAATAAAACCGTTCACAAACGCGAAAATGAACAAAAATTTACAACTAAATGTGAACGGTACCGAACAGCGGTGAGCATAATTTTACGTAAACAATACACTCTACGGAGTGTATACGCAAAAAAGGGTATATTTCCACCCAGTGCAAAATTGTTACCCTGGCGGGTTACAAAAGAGACCGATATTCAGCATCTACGAAGATTTTCACTGATGGCTCCTTGAATGAAGACAGCGTTGGACTTGGGGTTCACAGTGAAAATATAAATATATCCATGAGAATCCCTGATAGTTGCTCCATCTTCTCTGCAGAGGCACTAGGGCTTCTTATAGCTACCAAGAATTCATCTGACTGCGACCACACTGTAGTGTTTAGTGACTCAGCTAGCTGCATTCGAGCAATGGAAAACGGGAAATCTCGACATCCCTGGATCCAAGCTGTGGAAGAAGAATCCAGAGCCAAAAACATTACATACTGCTGGGTGCCGAGCCACTCCGGCATCATAGGAAATGAGAGAGCTGATTGTCTGGCCAGTAAAGGTAGAACCGAACCTAGAACCAACGTCCCAGTTCCGGCTAAAGATTACGTCAAATTCGTCAAAACGTTACTTCGACAAGCCTGGGAAACTGAGTGGGTAAAATGCGACAAATTCACCCGTTCTATAAAATCTACGACAATGCCCTGGAAGGACTTAGTAGACCCTAATGAACAAACAGCCATAACCAGACTACGAATTGGGCACACGAAGCTCACTCACGGATACATTCTTGATCGGGAGGAGAGGCCACAATGCTGCGGAGCTGACCTCACCATACGACATCTTCTAAGTGAATGCGAGAAATATCAAAAGAGTAGAGATGCATACATGAAAAACTTAACTTTAGAAGAAATACTAGGGCCGAACAATATTAAACAGCTAGTTAAATTTCTTAGAAAGGAACAACTATTGAAATGTATATAAATACTAATCATTATATGTAACATGCAATGTAATTATATTGGTTTAACGTGACGAATGAATTAAATTTAAAGTCACGAAAATAAAAATAAATAAAAAGAAAGTTTCTATGATTATTCGTATTGGGTTGCTTGACGAGAGCAGTTGGTGGGGGAAAGCCGGCATATTAGTTTAGGTTAGGCCATTAGAAGCCGGACGGAAAGGAAAGGCTCATGCACGCCACGAGAACGAGCGAGAAAGCGATAATAGTGCATTTTAGCGAAAGCGTTACGTACATTTTGAACCTTAATAACTTTTCTTCTACTAAACGGATTGCCAATCTTGTTTCATAAATCGGAAGGAAAACGTTCGACGCTTGCTACCGATACGTTGTTTGCTATATAAAATTTGTTTAAATAGTTCAAAAACTACTTTAAATGAGAATCAACATTAATGATAAAACCTATAAATAGGGGTGTCGCAGCTTTTCTTAAAGCCAGACGTGTGTAAAACGTAGCGCATAAGAGACGTGCGTGGTCGTGAGAAGCTGCATCGGACGACCAATCAAATCGGCTACCACCGTAGAGAAGAAAAACGTTGGTGGAGGTGGTGGTGGTGAGAAGGCCAAAAAGCCAAAGGCTAAAAAACGCAGTGCAGTCACTGAAAAGGCAGTAGTAGGTAACTGCCACTGAAAATGCCACCAAAACATCGAAGGCTGCAAAGCGTACTCATTCGGTGTGAGCTGCGAAAGGGGAAAGATCGTATGGATGTACGCAGTAAAAACAATCGTCGGCAAGGTTTGAATTGTTTTAAAAGTATCCCGTCTTGTATTGTGCCTTGCAGGATAATCGCTCGATATGCGATTATATGAAAGCTCAATTGAGATAGGCGCGTGACAGCCGCCTGCATAAATATATAGACAGCTTTTTCCTTGAAGCTTTCGAAAAGCACACAGCTGGCAAAAAATAAAGCTCCACTGAAATCTGCTTGCGGAGCAACTGCGGCTATATTTGATGCGCCTTTCAGACGCCCGCAATGTGAGATTTTATTATAAGCGCGACAATATCAAGATAGACAAACCGTCCTTATCAGGACGAAGGCAAAATGGAAAAAGAATTTAATTAGAAAGTTTCTTTTATTAACTAGTATTAAGTTTGCGTTTGGTAATTCTGTACTTTTACCAGTGAATCATAAGACAATGTTTTTTATAATCTACAAACCCGAAGGTTTTTGAACATCCTTCCAAGAAAATCAGTGAATGTGGCAACTCTGCCACTAAGCGAAAGCTACACCAAAACGAATGATGAAAATATTTTTATTTATCGAACAAAAGGACGGCCTTCCATCTGCATTGTAAAGTCAATAAATAGGAACACCATGATGAAAACCGTGCTCATTTTGTGTGAGCTGCGAAAGGGGAAAGATCGTATGTATGTACGCAGTAAAAACAATCGTCGGCAAGGTTTGAATTGTTTTAAAAGATTTCCGTCTTGTATCAACATAGACAAACCGTCCTTATCAGGACGAATGGAAAAATGGAAAAAGAATTTAATTAGAAAGTATCTTTTATTAACTAGTATTAAGTTTGCGCTTGGTAATTCTGTACTTTTACCCGTGAATCACAAGAAAATGTTTTTCTAATCTACAAACCCGAAGGTTTTTTGCAAATCCTTCCAAGAAAATCAGTGAATGTGGCAACTCTGCCACTAAGTGAAAGCTACACCAAAACGAATGATGAAAATATTTTCATTTATCGAACAAAAGGACGGCCTTCCATCTGCATTGTAAAGTCAATAAATAGGAACACCATGATGAAAGCCGTGCTCATTCGGTGTGAGCTCGAAAGGGGAAAGATCGTATGTATGTACGCAGTAAAAACAATCGTCGGCAAGGTTTGAATTGTTTTAAAAGATTCCCGTCTTGTATCAACATAGACAAACCGTCCTTATCAGGACGAAGGCAAAATGGAAAAAGATGGGTTGGTAATGTATATGACATAACAGGGGTGTCGTGACCACACTTCGAAGTTATTTCAAATCTTGCAAAGCATAAATTGACATAATTTCAATGATTGTTCCTTTATGAATGAAATGACAAATTTTCAGGTCAACGCGGCAATAACTTTACAATTTATAGAACAATTTTATATTTTTAGCTATCATATATTAACTGTCATCTCTTCCAAACAACTTAACCCTCTGCTGCCAACCCCGTGGTTTTGCAGGGTTAAGGAGAATCATTCTAAAATATCCAATACATGATTTTATATTGTTACCACCACTAAAACCATTTCAGAGCACTCCCTCCTGTCATACATGTACATTAGACCTCTCCACATTTTGAAATTGTTTTGAAATATACATGGGTCAGCTCAAATTTTTGTTCTAGGTGTGAATTTAAGAACTTTTGCCAAAAATGGCCTAATCAAAAATCGTGTTTTTGCTATGTTTCCATGGGAAGATCACTTACACTCTGATTTGATAGACCCTACATGCCCACATATTATCAAAAGTTGTGCCTTACACATATCTGAACATGCTTTAACAGGTGAACATAGCTCTAATCGCAATAAAAAAATTGTTAACTGGATTTTTATATAGAAAAGAATACCAAAACCAAGAAAAAAATACTACTAATTTTCCTTGGTTTTGATATACTTTTCTATATAAAAATCCAGTTAACAAATTTTCTATTGCGATTAGAGCTATGTTCACCTGTTCAAACATGTTAAGATATGTGTAAGGAACATTGTACATTGTCTGCTTCTTGAAATCATTATATGAAATTATTGACCTGTATTCAACGCGGAGAACTCGGTAATAAATCTGTTTTGCTGAATATACTATAGAACGGGATCCACAGAAAATGTCGCTGAGCCCGGTGAATCGAACTTAATGCGTAAAATTTAGCCATTTGAAAGAGATACAAGCAGAGTTTTAAGAATATGATCATCGCGGTTATGTCCCGGACATTACCCGCCCCTAGTTTTTCGCTAAGCGTGTTCATTTCTGTACGAAAAAGATTCCGATGGTTGTTTCGAGAGATTTTAACATTGATATTTCAAAGCAAGAAAATTATTCATTTCATGAATGAATGTCTCAATGAGCTTAGAATCCAGCGCATCCCCTATCAGCGCAGACGCCAACAACAAAGGTTCTTTTCAGAACCACCATAATTATTATAAAGAATAACTTGAAACATTCCTACATATTTCATTGAGTATCATTCGATTTGAATTACAAGTCAAACGAGTAGTCACGACACTCCGGTTATGTCCTAGACATTACCCACCCATCTTTTTATTCAATCTTAGTTTTGAACTCTTTCAAAAGCAGTAAAAATATAAATAAACT
The DNA here is from genome assembly GCF_030247195.1 of Topomyia yanbarensis. Lineage (NCBI taxonomy): Eukaryota > Metazoa > Arthropoda > Insecta > Diptera > Culicidae > Topomyia > Topomyia yanbarensis. The sequence continues at coordinate 84,037,686 of NC_080670.1, read as the reverse complement.
TCCACTGGCTTGTGGTGTTCTTTGTGAGAAGATACAACTAGAAAAGGGAACAAATTGTGATTATATATTCTTTCCCTCATGTAAAAATAACTTAAAAATTGTGAGCAAATTAAACTTCACTCATTTTGATAGCCATAGGTAAACTAACGAACGAAAACAATTTTCATCTCTGAATCCAATTATAAAATGTCGTTCGACAGTTTGTTTCAATATGATTGGACTTCTGCTAACCAGCAATATAACTCTTCGATGTGGCGTTTTGAAATGAGCGTGTAGCACCTTCTAGATATAGGACGATAAAGAATATTTAAAAAAATGCATTTAAAATTCGATTACACCTGTTTTTCGTACGGGATAAAACTTGCTTACTTGCCCTCATATGGCTTGTGTGCAACATGGGCCATAATATTGCACATAAAGTTCGAAAAGTTGATTCAAATTATTGAGATGTATGCAAGAGGAACATGGCGGCCTTTTACACTGTTCATTTGGCTCCAGGATGCAGCCATATCTGCAATGACAGGTACTAACGTCTTAGGCCGGACTAAACTCAGGCCTAAAATCAAAGATAGTGTGGCGGTACCAACTAGATTCAAGCTTACCGCTACTAGTATTTTTGGACCAGTTCAACTGAAATGTTTAATAGGGTGATGAGCCCATTTTTGCCATGTTTCTATTATCACCCTACCCATTTGAAGCCGTTGGTTAAAGCAGTGTCTGCCATCTTTGTTCAACGCATTGAGTCAAATGGTAGCGCAACAATAGGGGCTTTCGATTCGAGTTTTCGTTGAGCTCAAACACGAGAATTTCACTGTTTTCAGCGCTTTTGTGTTATTATATTGGTTCTTAACAACGAAGCAAAGCTGTTGATGTCAATTTTTACGCATTCCATTGATTATAGGCCGAGAAATTAATAAATTAGTGAGGCACCCTGCTTAGTATGGTGAAAATAGGCACTTTACCCTAATTTTCAATTTACTGCTTCTTAACATACCATTCAGAATAGAACGGGAGATTCATTCTAGTGTGATAATTTTAGTGTTACATCATTAATATTTCAATTTGTTGTGAACTTTAAATGGTAAAATGAAAGCCGTGTGGTATCCGGTGGGCTAAATTCTTTTTGCACTATTTCAGCCAAAGAATAGAACCTCTGGTAATCTGCTCGCATGTCGTAAGAGGCGACTAAGAACATGCTAGGAATTTCTAGGTCAAGGTATTGATCCGCACTTTAAGATTTAACCTGGACGGACCTTAAGGTTTTGCATCTTTATCCATTCTATATTGAGTGAATCACTGACATAGTCATCTTTTCTGATTCGCTATTCCTGATTGTGTACCAGGTACGTTTTAGGTTTCTTCTGGCGGTTGTACAATAGCCGTAAAGGATGAAGTCTAATTCTACACTAAGTAACAACATATATTAATGTACGGGCTCTTCCACGCCAAGGTATAACTTTCAAAGCTTTGGTTTAGAAACCGTATTAAAAAAGCCAACTTTCAAGTAGGATTTTTTTCAAATTGGCCTAAAAAGAAGCTGTCGAATTGCAGAAAAAGTTTTTTGTGTGGCAAGCGATCTGTAGATGTGTCAAAATAAGCGTTTTTTTATTAAATCTGGACCGTCTACCGACAAATCTACATTGACGAATACCTCCAAAAATGAACTACTTTTGCTCCAGGAATTCACTCTGTCAGAAAATGTAGGGCCATCGGAAACTAAAACTTCGTAAAACCGCACTCCTAGTCTTTTCTTCAAAATCATCCAGTACAGTATTCTGCGTCACTATTTCGAGTTTGAACCGCTCATATGGTAGTCGGTCTTTGTCAGTATTGCCCTTCTCCCACCCATTCTTCTTCTGGGCCGCCGATGGATCAATAGCCCTTGTTGTGTTCATTATATTTATTACGCATAATAAACATAATTGGGCATTTAACCCAATTATGGAAACGTTTATTATAGGGAGAGTGGAGATGCCAACTTGTCATTAATATTTCGCAGTAAATTTCTTCACATTCATTTGGGATATCTTTTATACTTTTGGTACGCCCGCTTTGTACTGCAAACTTTGGAAATAATCGTTGAAGTGGTTATTGGCAGCATTACTACCGAAGACCGGCTATTCGGAGTTCAAACTGCTCGTTTCGAATTCTCGGGAATTGATCGCGAGCGACTCTCGTGCATATTGCTACGATCATATTGTCTATAGATGAATAGACCTCTATTATATTCCACGCTGCTCTATCCTTTTATGTAACGCCCCGCGGAAGAATAATTATTAAAATGCCTATTCGAACGTCATTCATATTTCTACAGGAGGTCGCACACCTGAAAACTTTGATCTAAAATGAAAAGACAAAGCGCGTGAGTACTTAGCTAAATCACAATATCTACCAAGATATATCCTGATTCATCTCCCTACCTACTAACACCAATCCTATCATGTGACACTTGTGGATGATCCCAAAATTGACCTGCGTGGGCGTGACCATCTGCGTTATTGATCATACTATAATTTTAGTCTCTTTAGGTTGCACGTTGAGTATGATGTACTGCTCCCAAGTATCATACAATTGGTTCAATATGCAATTTCAACAGGCTTTGATCAATCACGGGAAACTCACGGGCGGTCAACTAAGCTAAGCTAAGCTAGGCTTGTTGTGAACTTTAAATGGTAAAATGCACGAATTATCGCCAAGTGGTTCAAAATACCCTCGTTACCCTACCGCTTGCCAGAAGAAACAAAAGAGCGCACTCCAATGAACACTGCAGTATATACACCCACCGCAGTGCACTCTGAAGCGCGCGCCGTGGTAAATTTATCTAAGCACGCCACACATAATTGAAAGAGCAAGAGAGCGGGATCTCTCGCACCCAACCACCCCATCGCCAACGAACACTTGAAATCCATTTATTTGGATCTGAAAGAAAGAGTGTTCTGCTTTTTCTGTAGTGTGTGATCATTGTATGCATGAAACTGGCACGCCTAGTGGCAGTCATGGAATAAATTGCTTCGAGCTGGCACAAAACGTAACAACTACTACGAGATCAGAAAGCAAACTGGCGATTATTTCTTATGTGCCGCTTTTATACGTGTGTCGCAGTGCATTGCATGGCAAAGAGGCAGTCCTAGCAACGCTCGCTGTTTGATCGAATTGTACAGAACAATCAGCGCAGATAATTATTACTCTAACAAAATACATTTTTACATTTCTTACAAAAGAAATGTATAGGATTCGCTCAAACTTTGAAAACTTTTTCCGAGGCCCGGAGGGCCGAGTCTCATATACCAATCGACTCAGCTCGACAAATTGAGACAATGTCTGTATGTGTGTGTGTATGTGTGTATGTATGTATGTACAAAATGTCATGTAATTATCTCAGCAACTGCTGAACCGATCTTTATGAAATTAGTTTCAAATGAAAGGCCTAACGTTGCCATTTGACACTATTATTTTTGATTTTCGATATGTTGTTTACTCTCTGAGATATGGGCGATTTTGTCAAAACGCAGCAGGTTTTTTGCGAATAACTTTTGAACATTACAATACATTACATCAAAGCGCACATAAAAAGAAAGCTTGTTAAAATACCTTTCTAACAAGCTATAGATTGTCTAAATCCGTGCACGAGCGCCGGAGATATTAAACATTTTGTATTTTAGTCCTCGCTTACCAATTTCTACTAACTAAAAATGAGATTGTTTCATACAGAGTATTGCTTTACTGGTGTTTTAGGGGAAAAACTAAACCGATTTTGAATATCGGGGTATGAAAACACATCTACGTGATTCAAGGAATTCGATGTTGAGAACATTTTCTGAATTACCTTTATAATAAATTAACTATTTCTCAAAAATCAATATATAAGTTCACTTCAAAGACAAAATAATGTGTTGATAAAGAAACAGTGAGTTCCAGTATTTATCCCTTGGATTAGGCATTGCGTTCAATTATGAGGTAAATGTTGGATTGTATATCAATACACAGATCAACAAGTAATTCACCTAGTAGTGAGATAAAAGATTTCTCATATAATTATACTCGTGGCGTCACCGAAAGTAACTGTATGTTTGAAGCCCAAAAATCTAGCGAAAATTTAGCTCTTTTGCAAGATTTAGATTATACTGGTTATGGCGCAAAAATTACTACTTACATTATTTTTGATGAGAATGTAAGAAATCAATATATCATATATTACCATAAAAATATTGTCACTGCATTAACCATCATTTGCCATTCCTCACTCTCTCTGTCTCTCTTCTATCGCATCTATCTAGCTATTTCTGTATCCATTTCTAAGTTGTGTGATAATCTGCCAATCTGAAATATTTATTAATTGTAATTGCGAAGGTTTGAGAAAACAAAACTATTTTTGTCAGCTGCTACATCAACTCAATTTTAATTCAATTGTATTCAAAGCCTATATCTACACTATAAGGCCATTGCAAATCTTTTTTAAAAATTATGTCACCCCCCCCCCCCTTCAAAATCGCTGAAAAAAATCAGGGGGCAAATAATTTTTTTAAAATAACCAAAATTCAAAAAATTGTCACGTTCTATAGAGCAACAATACCTTCCATAGAGTTTTGCTTTTCGTAACTGAAAACTATTATGGTAGTTTTAGAAATTACCATCCCATGATAATTTTTATTTTGACCATTCTCGGGTAAATGTGAATTTTAAGTGAGATCATCGATCCAGTCCAACATCAAATGAAACGTTTACTGGTCGCGGAAGGAAGGACCCATCTGTGTATTATCAAACGAAAATCTCATGGAAAGGCTAATACAGACCGACTTCTGAATCGATTCCATTTTAAACGCAACAGTCGATAGAGACATAATCGATCGTTGCATTCGAAAATAATTTCGATAAGGAAACAATCTGAATTCAAATCAGACTCCTGGCGATTTATATGTGGTTCAATATTCAATATACATGAGCTTTATCGAAAAGTTTTTGACAATTAAAGATTTCATATGGGATCGTAGTGTTCATATCGTATTTCCGCAGCCATATGTGCGATTCTTATGAACTTGATCAGATCAAAATCTGCTACCAAACTTCCATTTAAGGCTAAGTTTGTGAAAATCGAATAAGTCGTTTTCCAAGAAGCCGAAGAGACATTAATTCTGAAATATTCCAAGAACCAGAAACATGCGAAATTTTCGAGATAGACGCTGGAATCAAAAGAACTTTGTCTGGCCATCAGCGATCAAGAATACTCTAGCAAAGCTAAATATAGATCTTACAAATAATGGTATCATCGGCACTTACCGCAGGGGGAACCGGTAATTTATTATAGATGTCAATTTTTGTAGCCTTGGAGTAACCGGAAAGATGGACTGAAAAGTGTGCGAGGATATATCCACAGCGACCACCAAGCGATCTGGTACAGCATTGATAACAGGGCTATGAACTACACATGAATATGAATATGTGGGAAATATATAAACGAGTGAAGATGGAAAACAGCGATTTTTCACAGGAACGTGTCCGTCGAAGAACTTGAATTTGAGGGTATCCTCTTCAACCTAAATGCGAACGAGTTCACGGCACTACTAACAAGGTCGTGTAATGCGACCATACCAAGGGATGGGAAACCGAGAAACGGTCGCCGGGTGCAATACGACGATTATCGATCTACGTATAAGTTGCCTCCGAGCTTGGAGAAGAAGTCGGAGATCACTTCGGTTTCTCATCTCGCTCAGTTCAGAAGCTAGAAATCGCTCCGCTGCAATAGCAGGGTAAATAATCAAATTTACCCGCGCGACGCTTGGTCTATTTGCAAAGGCAAAATTGATTCCTTCTGCCTGGTGTGTGAAACGTGAACAAACAATGAGTGATAATGCAAAGCAAAAGTATATCACGATGCGGGCAAACTGTGTTGCTGTTGATTACACGAAATATCTGGTAATACCATCAATTCATGAAAGGGAGCAAATGTTGAAGGTGAACCTGAAGTTCAACGTAGCTTGCGGTACTTTATGCGGTGCAATTCCACCATTTACGTCATGCGGTACTGAATATGTTAAAAAACATTAGTCAAGCAGAAAAAGAAAGCTTGTTAAAATACCTTTCTAACAAGCTATAGATTGTCTAAATCCGTGCACGAGCGCCGGAGATATTAAACATTTTGTATTTTAGTCCTCGCTTACCAATTTCTACTAACTAAAAATGAGATTGTTTCATACAGAGTGTTGCTTTACTGATGTTTTAGGGGAAAAACTAAACCGATTTTGAATATCGGGGTATGAAAACACATCTACGTGATTCAAGGAATTCGATGTTGAGAACATTTTCTGAATTACCTTTATAATAAATTAACTATTTCTCAAAAATCAATATATAAGTTCACTTCAAAGACAAAATAATGTGTTGATAAAGAAACAGTGAGTTCCAGTATTTATCCCTTGGATTAGGCATTGCGTTCAATTATGAGGTAAATGTTGGATTGTATATCAATACACAGATCAACAAGTAATTCACCTAGTAGTGAGATAAAAGATTTCTCATATAATTATACTCGTGGCGTCACCGAAAGCAACTGTATGTTTGAAGCCCAAAAATCTAGCGAAAATTTAGCTCTTTTGCAAGATTTAGATTATACTGGTTATGGCGCAAAAATTACTACTTACATTATTTTTGATGAGAATGTAAGAAATCAATATATCATATATTACCATAAAAATATTGTCACTGCATTAACCATCATTTGCCATTCCTCACTCTCTCTGTCTCTCTTCTATCGCATCTATCTAGCTATTTCTGTATCCATTTCTAAGTTGTGTGATAATCTGCCAATCTGAAATATTTATTAATTGTAAGGTCGTGTAATGCGACCATACCAAGGGATGGGAAACCGAGAAACGGTCGCCGGGTGCAATACGACGATTATCGATCTACGTATAAGTTGCCTCCGAGCTTGGAGAAGAAGTCGGAGATCACTTCGGTTTCTCATCTCGCTCAGTTCAGAAGCTAGAAATCGCTCCGCTGCAATAGCAGGGTAAATAATCAAATTTACCCGCGCGACGCTTGGTCTATTTGCAAAGACAAAAATTGATTCCTTCTGCCTAGTGTGTGAAACGTGAACAAACAATGAGTGATAATGCAAAGCAAAAGTATATCACGATGCGGGCAAACTGTGTTGCTGTTGATTACACGAAATATCCGGTAATACCATCAATTCATGAAAGGGAGCAAATGTTGAAGGTGAACCTGAAGTTCAACGTAGCTTGCGGTACTTTATGCGGTGCAATTCCACCATTTACGTCATGCGGTACTGAATATGTTAAAAAACATTAGTCAAGCAGAATCATTCGCTTCCCAGAACAACATGAAACACGTCATCGAATGTAATGACATTTTATACAGTATCCCAACGTATATAGATATTGACAGTATTGAAATAAAGATACATGACCTGGCACCACGTACTAGTTCCATCGCTATCAAACAAATCCTGTCAAAATACGGAGAGGTGAATAGTGTTAAGGAAGATACTTGGAGGAACTTCTTCCCAAGACTCCGCAACGGCGTTCGTGTGGTGAGAACTTGACTTGACTTTCACATACAAATCACCTCATGGTGTTGAATATTCTCAACGAATACTAGTCACGCACCCAGGACAGATTCGTACCTGTCAATATTGTGATCATCCGCTACACCACGGGAAACCTTGCGCAGAGAATGCTAAAGAAATTCCACCTGATACGACCAAAGCCGGTATACAATCATCGTATGTTAAACCACAATCAGTTGGTAAACCAACGACTGCAGACCGGGCATTCACAAGCACCAGCTCAACAACGATCGGCCCCAGTACCACTAAACCAACTGCCATTACCAACATCGAAGTAACAACGATTACAGCAAATGTTTCCAAACCAACAACCAACACCACCAATCAGGAATCTAGTACCGATGAAGAAGGATTTACAATAGCGAACCGTAAGCACAAACAACAAATAAGAACATCCGACGATGAGCAAGATGAATGCAGTACCGATGATGATATGGACGTAAACGAAAACGCGAGAGAAGACAGACCAAATGACCCCCAAGGTGCGTTCCACGGCTCAGTTGTGCTAACGCATTGAGCCATGTCCAATATATTTAAAATTAAAACCGAAGTCAGAAAGCTCAAGGGAAGCGAGCTGCAAGAACCGCTCTCAACAAAGCAGTCAAGCTGTACAAGAAAGCCTTGCCACAAAGCCAACGCGAATTTCCTTAGGAGAGACCTACAAAGTTGGCATAACAAAGATAAAAGGCTCAGCTGCACCACCTGAAAGGTGCCCGGAAAAGATGGAGGTCACCATCGAAAGGTTTTCCCCACAACATGAATCTATTTTCGCCGTACAGTGAGGAGGATGATCACAAAGATGAAGATCGATTTACCAACAAACAGCTTATCGAGATGGCGAAAGCCATAAAAGTGAAGTGATACATGAGAGCCCGGATATGTTCAAAACGATCCGATAATTGGAAGCGACAAAAGCTGATGTTGCTTCCGATGCCGGGACAACATGGAGATCTTTCAGCGTAGTCAATATATCCCTTGGTAATGTTAGAGAGAAGGAGTAATGCTGAACAAGCTAACAAAGTACGCGGACCGTGAGAGCGGCATCTCAAGTAATTCGGCTTCCTTATAGGCAGGTCTACAGTGAAATCCATCCAAACGGTTGTGGGAGCTTTGGAGACAACAGAGATAAGGATATCGTTTTTGCGGTTCCCTTAGACGTGAAGAATGCTTCAATAGTACTAGCTGGAAAGCAATCGCCCATTCGCTGTACAGCATGAGTAACTCTGCAGGATATTATAGAACTACTTTCAGTACCGAACACTGATCTACGAGACAGACAAGGGAGAATCACAACTACAACTGACGTTCCTCGACTCGACGCTGTGGAACGCAGTGTACGATGGAGTATTGAAGCTGAACCTTCCCAGAGATATAACGATTTTCGGCTTCACGGATGCTGTGGTGTTCCAAGTAATCGGACAATCGCTAGAAGAGGAGACACTCGACACGGAGATGATTGCCCACCATAAAACAGAATTGGTGATGACTAGCAGCCGAAAGACAGCGCGGTCGGAAAATATATCATCGATTTGAACTTTTAAAGTTACGATGATTATGTTAAGGGGAAGGCTGTGAGAGCAATCACAGCTTTACTTGAGGCGCCAGTTTGCTGGGCACCACGAACCAGCTGGAATCGCCGGACCGAAGCATGTGAGTAGACTAGTTTCACCGTCAGGGACAAGATCGAGTAGGTCGAGTGAAGTACCAGTTTTCAACGAACCGGAAGCAGCGAACCAGAAGCTACGCTCCATCCGGTATTGCCGAACCGTCCTAGCCAAGTACTGGTTGGCCCTTTGAGTAAGATTTATGGACTATGCGAGTAGATTGCGACAAAACTGGGAGCTAAATGACTCACGCAACAGGCATTGGTATCGGGAGAACTTCCGACGAGGAATTGAGATGGCTCGCGAAAACAGGAAATAAATGGTTCACAGAAACGGGAGCCAAATGGCTAACAGAAGTTCACCACTGCGATTAGCCGGATATGTGTTCTGAGCTAAACCGCTCTAATGTATCATTTTGTCTTAAGACTGAATCAGCCTCCCCACGATAAAACACTTCGATGCAGTCTCGTGAAACAAAAGGAAGGAAGAGAAGTAAGGACTATTAGTAGCGGTTACGCACAAAAGTGAATCCCACCTAGAGCCAATGCACTTTTGAAGCTATTTAACCATACTATAAAACATACAGACATTTTTAGATATCGACGAACTGAATCTAGTGGTATATGACACTCGACACTCCGGGTGTAGCTTAAAAAGTCGAATTTCAGAGTGATTGCACAGTCTTCCTTATATGAAAAAGGCAAAAAATGAACTGATGATTGCTATAATTTCATAAATCCGTACGACTATCAAATGAATTTATCTGATGTGGCTACCTGCTACGCAACAAGATGGAGAAAAATGCAAAGATTTCGAAGATGTACACGGAACCGAGCCGAATTACTATCATGTACCAAACAAACAAATCTACAAGTCTTCAAGCACAAGCGATAAACCAAAGCTGATGTTTCCACTAGAGTTCGAAAAAGTATAGTATGCACAGGATGTACGTCCGCCAGGCTACTGTATACGAAATACGCAATAGAAAAAAATATCAGAGAAAACCATATCTGAGATGAATAATTCCATTGACGCACACTTTACCTATGGATTCATTCCAGAATGTTTTCCAAAAGTCCATAAGTGAAATGTTGCAATCCTGTTTCTGTACATTGTTATCAAGCAGGTTCACCTTTGACCGATTTTCATGCCTTGTGTGTACAGTCGGTCCATGTGCCACCACAACGGAACGAAAACTATTCAAGCAACCAAAACTTAATACCTTAAAGTACTCTTAAATGTTTACATTAAGTTCTTAGAGAACTTTCAAGCTTTTATTGGGAATTTAAAAATTGCACTGTTGGGAAAATTATTTAAAACGAAAACTAGCATCCCTTTCCTATGTGAACTTTTGATTGATTCAGTAATGTTTGCTTGAATTTTTCTAGTAAAACAAATAGCTCAACCCCGCTATACGAAATCACCCTGCGGAAACGTCCACGAGAACAATCGAAAGAAAATTCAAAAAGAAAAAAAATGTGTTTATTAAAATAAATATTTATTTTTTGTTTGCCCCCCCCCCCTTCCGAAAAAAATTGTACTTGGACATAATTTTTAAAAAAGATTTGTAATGGCCTAATTAAGGAAATTCTGGGTAATATGAAAGTTTGATGATGAAAATTTTCAAAAGAGACATTCCACGTGCGATATTTAACCTATTCGTATCTCTATTGAGTTTTGAATAAAATATATGCTCAAAGACTGAAAACTGAAGCCAGCAGGACTAGTCTTGCCATCAACGTTTCCACGACAAAATACATGAGAAGAAGAGGTTCTAGAGACGACAATGTGAACCTCCCACCCGAGTTCGGATTGACGGTGACGAAATCGAGATGGTCGACGAATTCATGTATTTGGGCTCACTGGTAACCGACGACAATGATAACAGCAGAGAAATTTAGAGACGGATCTTGGCGGGAAATCGTGCTTACTTTGAACTCCGGAGGACGCTCCGGTCGAACAAAATTCGCCGCCGCACGAAGTTGATTATCTACAAGACGCTGATTAAATCGGTGGTCCTCTACGGCCACGAGACCTGGACTATGCTCGTGGAGGACCAACGCACCCTTGGAGTTTTCGAACGAAAGGTGTTGCAGATGGAAGACGGAACGTTACGCAGGCGAATGCACCATGAGTTGTATTGGTACGAACTTTCATGAAAAATAACGTATCAAAGACCAAAAATATCCACAAATCAGATCCAGGAAAAGAAGTCTCCCAAAGTACCCACTCTCGATGGGGGATGCAACTGCAATGAGTCTTCTAACTTATGGTCGTCCATATCTGGATATACTGAGTAGTTTGAACCATTTATTTTTCACAGTATTGGTCTGTATAGGACTTATTTATCCATATTTCCTGCACGATAATTCCGAACGAAACAATATGAAAGCTATAAGGATGAATTGAAAGAGCCTGCATTGCAATCAACTGAATGCACGGCTTTTATGCTATCGACATAGCCTAGACATTTCACACTATTTACTTCTATGCAAATAAAAATTTTGAAATATCTACCTGTCTCATTCACGAATCGCATTCTCCCTGTCGTTCTCTGTTCAAGGGGCTTGAAAGCACATGTGACCTTGTCTCACTTTACTATATTCAACTGCGCGTTAAAATACTGGACCAGTAAATTCTATTCTGTACATAAATCTTTTTTTCGGGAATATGTGATCAAAAAGTAAACTTCGAATTCCAAAGCAAATTGAACGTTCCAGGTTCCTGATACATAATTATGGTCCAACAATAAAGTAGAAACACCAGATAATCTTAAAACGACGCCGTCAAGTAAAGAAGCATGAAAACAAAAAGAATAAAACCAAAAAAAATGGAAGCCCTAGAAAGTCCATTACATATTTATTAGCCTTTTCTCAGAAGATGGGATTTTCAAAAACATTTCAAAACATTCTGATGCAATGGTTCTCAAATTCGTACAATCCGGTTTATTCATTTTCTTTATTCAAAAATGTTTTTAGCTTCAAATATATGACCATTTCATTTTAATTAATTATTTCATTCCGCATCTTTTTATTTGTTTTGTTCATCTGCGTTCATTTTACTTATTTTATTCGTTTCATTCTTTTGATTCACTCTGATCAGTTTATTTTTTTTGTGCATTTTACTCATAACTCATTTAACTTATTTTATTCATTGTTTTCATTGTATGCATTTTATTCATTTTTTCCAGTTTAATCATTTTGTTCAGTTTCTTCATTTTAATAATCTGACTACTTTTTCAGTTTCAATCTTTTCTTCCAAATAATTTATTTGATTCAATTTATTTCTTTATATTAATTTATAACCTTTTATCATTGTTCAATTTTTCATTTTAATCAATGCATTTAATTCTGCTAATTTTCTTCTTTTTATTCATTTAATCACTTCAGCTCATTTTGTTTATTTGATTCGTTTGTTTTATTTATGCATTTCATTTATTTTTTACTTTATTCGTTTTGTTCATCCATTCTTTTTATTCATTTGATCCATTTCATTAATTTTATTCATTGTATTCACTGGATGAATTAAATTAATTTGATTCATTTGATTCTTGTGATTCACGTGATTCATATGATTCATTTGATTCATATGATTCATTTAATTCAATTGCTTCATTTGATTCATTTGAGTCATTTGATTCATTTGATTCATTTGATTAATTGGATTCATTTGATTCATTTGATTCATTGTATTCATTTGATTCATTTGATTCATTTGATTCATTTGATTCATTTGATTCATTTGATTCATTTGATTCATTTGATTATTTTGATTATTTTGATTCATTTGATTCATTTGATTCATTTGATTCATTTGATTCATTTGATTCATTTGATTCATTTGATTCATTTGATTCATTTGATTCATTTGATTCATTTGATTCATTTGATTCATTTGATTCATTTGATTCATTTGATTCATTTGATTCATTTGATTCATTTGATTCATTTGATTCATTTGATTCATTTGATTCATTTGATTCATTTGATTCATTTGATTCATTTGATTCATTTGATTCATTTGATTCATTTGATTCATTTGATTCATTTGATTCATTTGATTCATTTGATTCATTTGATTCATTTGATTCATTTGATTTATTTGATTTATTTGATTCATTTGATTCATTTTATTAATTTGATTCGTATGATTCATTTGATTCATTTGATTCATTTGGTTCATTTGATTCATTTGGTTCATTTGGTTCATTTGATTAATTTGATTCATTTGGTTCATTTGATTCGTTTGATTCATTTGATTCATTTGATTAATTTGATTCGTATGATTCATTTGATTCATTTGATTCATATCTTTAACTTTATGCATTTCATGTTCAGTTATTCGTTTTACTTCATTCAATTTGTTGGTATGAGTCAATGTATTCTATTAATCTTATAACTATTTTTAAATATAATCTTAATTTTTATTGATTAACCTAATCTAATTTGATTCGTGTATATTATAATTTTGATTTACATTAATTTTTCTACTCATTTTATGAATTTAAAAACCTATTATTTCATTTTTTGCTTTCCTTTTGATTTCGTTCGTTTTGTTGATTTCTATAATTTATTCAGTTTATTCGAGATTTTATTCGTGCAAGACTAGAAACTGTTTTCATCCCACCTCTAGTTGGGTGCCTACTTCTCGTGAGTTCTGCAAACTAATCCAATAGTGAAATATGTAAGAAATGTCATATCTCACTGCTAGGTGGATTAAATCGGTTTTTTTCGTTATTTATACTAGTCGTACAGCTTAGGGAATCAAATGCAATATACGTGCTCATATTTTTGATCAGATAGTGCAAAAATATAGCGATTCTGATCAGTACAACGGAAGTTATTCGCATTTGAAGACTGGGAAAATATCTCAGCAGAAACTTTAAAGCAGCACCCCATATTGAAACGTTAGAAGTATTCTACTTTCAAACAGCAAACTTTGTGCTTTAATTTTTCAATCCGATCATGAACTTCAGTCTGGATCTATAACTTGTTCCAAGTTTCTTGCGTTGGGGACACTTTTGGGAGAGAAATAAGTTGCACGTGTTGTTCACTTGAGATGCTACTATTTTTTTTCTGGTTTATTGCGATACAGAAGTGGTACATTGCAACGGAATGATGCTGCATTATCCATGCTTCAACAAGACCTATCTACACTACCGTCATACGCATAATTGTCCCATGTTCTATGGGATTTTCAATATTCATGGTACAATTATGCGTAGAACGGCAGTACAGCCACATAGTTTCAAAAGGCTTGATGTAAATCCCTGTTCACTACCCCTGCTGTAGGTCTGGCCTAGCCAAAATTCTCCCGGAGCGAGGACAAAGTTCTGCCTTTCCGCTAGCAGCTGACAACAGCTAGCAGTTCACCAGATCTCATATGTCTGTATCGAACCCATCCCAGGGTTCTATCGCCAACCAATCGGTGGGACACATGAGGCGTCTTTCTATGGCTCTACTGCATCCGGACCATGCACGGATAATTGCATCATTAGACCAAGCAGGTGACCAATAGAGGATGTCTTGATATAATTACATAGATATAAGCAATATATTTTCATTCTAGACATCTCTAGAAGACAATACAGAATCCATCAGTGCCATAGGACCTCACCGTGCACAGCCAGTTCCAGCTCGACCTTCCTATTGTCAGTCGTAGTTTCCAACGAAGGACTACATCCACAAAGTAAGATTTATTTTTGTTTCTTTGCAATTTCCGTGTGATTTTCGAATATTACTACGTTCCTCCTTTGGGTCATAAAGTCTCAAGGGAGGTGCGTCATAAAATTCCAAAGGAGGTGCGCCATGAACTCTGGGGTATTATGACGCACAAGTGGTGCACCATATCGTTTGAAACTATGCATCAAAACGCGACATGTGCGTCATAATATCCCAGACTGTATGATCTGAGACGGTATGACAAAGCTATCTTTATGGGAAATTGTCAATAGTAAAAGAATGTTCTATCCCTGACGGATCATCGGATGGTATATATTTCAACACTCCAGGAATTCACTCTGTCAGAAAATGTAGGGCCATCGGAAACTAAAACTTCGTAAAACCGCACTCCTAGTCTTTTCTTCAAAATCATCCAGTACAGTATTCTGCGTCACTATTTCGAGTTTGAACCGCTCATATGGTAGTCGGTCTTTGTCAGTATTGCCCTTCTCCCACCCATTCTTCTTCTGGGCCGCCGATGGATCAATAGCCCTTGTTGTGTTCATTATATTTATTACGCATAATAAACATAATTGGGCATTTAACCCAATTATGGAAACGTTTATTATAGGGAGAGTGGAGATGCCAACTTGTCATTAATATTTCGCAGTAAATTTCTTCACATTCATTTGGGATATCTTTTATACTTTTGGTACGCCCGCTTTGTACTGCAAACTTTGGAAATAATCGTTGAAGTGGTTATTGGCAGCATTACTACCGAAGACCGGCTATTCGGAGTTCAAACTGCTCGTTTCGAATTCTCGGGAATTGATCGCGAGCGACTCTCGTGCATATTGCTACGATCATATTGTCTATAGATGAATAGACCTCTATTATATTCCACGCTGCTCTATCCTTTTATGTAACGCCCCGCGGAAGAATAATTATTAAAATGCCTATTCGAACGTCATTCATATTTCTACAGGAGGTCGCACACCTGAAAACTTTGATCTAAAATGAAAAGACAAAGCGCGTGAGTACTTAGCTAAATCACAATATCTACCAAGATATATCCTGATTCATCTCCCTACCTACTAACACCAATCCTATCATGTGACACTTGTGGATGATGCAGAGAATTTCTCGGTCATAATAATCACAAGTGTTGAACTAACATTCCTTCCCATCCCAAAATTGACCTGCGTGGGCGTGACCGTCTGCGTTATTGATCATACTATAATTTTAGTCTCTTTAGGTTGCACGTTGAGTATGATGTACTGCTCCCAAGTATCATACAATTGGTTCAATATGCAATTTCAACAGGCTTTGATCAATCACGGGAAACTCACGGGCGGTCAACTAAGCTAAGCTAAGCTAGGCTTGTTGTGAACTTTAAATGGTAAAATGCACGAATTATCGCCAAGTGGTTCAAAATACCCTCGTTACCCTACCGCTTGCCAGAAGAAACAAAAGAGCGCACTCCAATGAACACTGCAGTATATACACCCACCGCAGTGCACTCTGAAGCGCGCGCCGTGGTAAATTTATCTAAGCACGCCACACATAATTGAAAGAGCAAGAGAGCGGGATTTCTCGCACCCAACCACCCCATCGCCAACGAACACTTGAAATCCATTTATTTGGATCTGAAAGAAAGAGTGTTCTGCTTTTTCTGTGGTGTGTGATCATTGTATGCATGAAACTGGCACGCCTAGTGGCAGTCATGGAATAAATTGCTTCGAGCTGACACAAAACGTAACAACTACTACGAGATCAGAAAGCAAACTGGCGATTATTTCTTATGTGCCGCTTTTATACGTGTGTCGCAGTGCATTGCATGGCAAAGAGGCAGTCCTAGCAACGCTCGCTGTTTGATCGAATTGTACGGAACAACAGCGCAGATAATTATTACTCTAACAAAATACATTTTTTTCGTTATTTATACTAGTCGTACAGCTTAGGGAATCAAATGCAATATACGTGCTCATATTTTCGATCAGATAGTGCAAAAATATAGCGATTCTGATCAGTACAACGGAAGTTATTCGCATTTGAAGACTGGGAAAATATCTCAGCAGAAACTTTAAAGCGGCACCCCATATTGAAACGTTAGAAGTATTCTACTTTAAAACAGCAAACTTTGTGCTTTAATTTTTCAATCCGATCATGAACTTCAGTGTGGATCTATAACTTGTTCCAAGTTTCTTGCGTTGGGGACACTTTTGGGAGAGAAATAAGTTGCACGTGTTGTTCACTTGAGATGCTACTATTTTTTTCTGGTTTATTGCGATACAGAAGTGGTACATTGCAACGGAATGATGCTGCATTATCCATGCTTCAACAAGACCTATCTACACTACCGTCATACGCATAATTGTCCCATGTTCTATGGGATTTTCAATATTCATGGTACAATTATGCGTAGAACGGCAGTACAGCCACATAGTTTCAAAAAGCTTGATGTAAATCCCTGTTCACTACCCCTGCTGTAGGTCTGGCCTAGCCAAAATTCTCCCGGAGCGAGGACAAAGTTCTGCCTTTCCGCTAGCAGCTGACAACAGCTAGCAGTTCACCAGATCTCATATGTCTGTATCGAACCCATCCCAGGGTTCTATCGCCAACCAATCGGTGGGACACATGAGGCGTCTTTCTATGGCTCTACTGCATCCGGACCATGCACGGATAATTGCATCATTAGACCAAGCAGGTGACCAATAGAGGATGTCTTGATATAATTACATAGATATAAGCAATATATTTTCATTCTAGACATCTCTAGAAGACAATACAGAATCCATCAGTGCCATAGGACCTCACCGTGCACAGCCAGTTCCAGCTCGACCTTCCTATTGTCAGTCGTAGTTTCCAACGAAGGACTACATCCACAAAGTAAGATTTATTTTTGTTTCTTTGCAATTTCCGTGTGATTTTCGAATATTACTACGTTCCTCCTTTGGGTCATAAAGTCTCAAGGGAGGTGCGTCATAAAATTCCAAAGGAGGTGCGCCATGAACTCTGGGGTATTATGACGCACAAGTGGTGCACCATATCGTTTGAAACTATGCATCAAAACGCGACATGTGCGTCATAATATCCCAGACTGTATGATCTGAGACGGTATGACAAAGCTATCTTTATGGGAAATTGTCAATAGTAAAAGAATGTTCTATCCCTGACGGATCATCAAAATCCAATTTGAGAAATCTACATAAGCGTAGATTGTTTTCTATAGCGAGCAAGGCAACGTTGCGTTGTCCTGACAACTTGAACAGACGCTAAGTCAGAGGCGAAGCGTTCTGTTTAACCTTTAACAAATATTCATTCTAATTACAATTTTCCTATTCTCATTTGCAGCTCATCGTCGATTAGGTTTGAATGAATCGAGCTTTGCTACATCACTAATGCCACCAGTATGCTGAAGTTCGATGAGGACAAAGGTGATGCGGTTGTAAATAACCAGGAACTTCACCCACACATATGACACTAATGCGATCTCCCGAAACCAACCACAATAGTGATGCACTACATCTGCAAAAAGTAGTTTGGAACGGTCGCGTGAGCACGTCCGGATCCCACATTGTACACCATCTGGTCCGAACGTAGCATCGCAACGTTACCTTGCACAGCAATCGGCCACTCGGAGAGACCGTGCTGAAGTACTAATGTGCGACGTACTAATATTCATCTTTGGTTTCATGTTTGCCAACGCCATGACGGTTGGTGTGCTGCTGTGAAGGTAAATACTCTTCTTGTACCGATTTTAAACATGCATTCTAATTATCTTGCCTTCACTAGCAGATAACTATGTGCAGAACTTGACGGGGCAAAAGATAGTACAAAAAACGATTTCCTACTATGCAGAGTTTACAATTTTCGCATTCGTGAACAGAATAAGGCGATATTTCACCTACTTTGACCAGCAATAAAAAAGCAAACATACGATGTAACATTGTTTGCTCTCCAACTTTTCTCGACAAGACAGCATTGGATCTCATCTTTTCGCGCTTAATGTAAAACTGCCGAATAACTAATGGTTTCGCAAAAATTCACAAAAATGAGTAGATACAGATCCTTAGAATGAAAATACTGCAATAATGTGGGGAAATAAATTCTATAATGCAATATATTAATGGTTTTTCTTGAACTTAATTTATCACGAGGTTCGAAGCTGCGAAATTATCACGCTTCCATACTGCATTCTCTGCAAATTCTCGCAATTTCTTGAAAGGTGAAAAGCTGTGCGATAAACTGCTTGTCGTGAGAATGAGCGAATATTTTAACCTCTGCTACTATGTATACTCTGGCCACTGATGGCGACATGAAGCTGATGAGTTCAGATACACCGGCAAACTGCACAAACTTGGAGCTATGTGAGATATGTCATTAAAGTTCACGGAGAAGGTCTGGAAGTAACCCATAGAATATTTGTAGATGATGATAATAGGGTTTCTAATGATACCTAGTCGTGGCTGTTGAGGCACTATCGCTAAGATATCTCTGATGATTTTACATTCCGTATCTACAATGTATTTGAATGCTGTATATTTGTTTTATTAGGAACGTTCTCTGGTGTATGCCGCGAGGCACGCATTTCAACGTCCTTTAAGCTTGATAGCAGGACCACTCGGAATAAAATCCCTACAAATCGCCACATCAGTCACCATCACCTCACCTGCTGGGTCTGAATGGCACTGCACCAGGCAAAAACGTAACAACACCAGGTAACTACGCCGATGATCAGTTGACAGCAACAATTCATCATAATAACTTCAAAGTAATATTACGAGAGATTACGTACTGGTTACCTACATTCCAAGTTATATCAGTAGATGAAAGTCGCCTGTGTGAATGCCTTTTTAAGCAGGAAAAAAGATGTCGATGTCCTGTCCTGCACTCATTTTAACGAGCACCACGAGAGCGGCTTCAGAAGACTAGGTAAAATCGCCCACTCTCAAAAATAGGTAATTTTTACCTGATATGAGAACCATGAATGATTCTCAAAGTGGGTAATTTTTCCATAAAATTAGGTTTGTGAAATAGTTCTTAAAATTGGGTAATTTTTAATCAAAATTGAGATTGTGGAACTGATCTTAAATATAAGTAAATTTTACCCAGAGGGAATATTTTTGCCTTTTTAAACAAATGTAAGACACTACATAGCAATTTAACTACTATTAAGTTCTTTATCAATCAAGCTACAATCTGCAATACAAGAACAAACAATTGTCAATATATGAGCATACCAAGCATACTGTGGGCCTTTGCAAACTACGTAAGCGGATTGCGAATGTTCTATGTTTTAGTTGCGATTGTCTTAGTGCTCATTATCTTGAATTCTCTTTTAATTATACTCGCCAACAGGTCTTTTCCGGTATGACCTAAGTATGTCTGTTTTTGTGGTGAGTATGAAAATTGGTCGAACTGCTATTAGTTCACATAGTCATATTCTAATATGGGACAGCCCGCGACAAACGATCAATATTACCCGTTGCTGCAATTACTTGCAACTATGCATGTATTTTTCAAAATTAATTGTCAGACGTTCAAGCAAAAACTGAAACTGATTCATGACATGCCATCGGTCTTCGTGTTACTTTTACTCCTTATAGCTTTCATAGTACTTAAGCCTTGATTTCTCTTCAGCCAGCGACCTCATGCACCCTATATCGATGAACAGTAGAACTCATATCAATCAGCAATGCGGCCCATATATTAAAGAATGGCGGTCAGTGTTAGGTTGATATCTTTCGTGCTTTTGGTATCACAATCTTTCATTATCACGTAGCTTTACTTTGATTCCTCTTTACTAGTACTCACAAGTTTTTGAGAGTAACCTTTAGTAACTGGCAGGGGGTTATCCTAAAGAGACTAGAATCATAAAGAGACGATATGTTCCGTTTGGAATTCTTTACGTTATCCGATTAGGATGTTATTTTTTTCTCGTCCATATACTTTGTGGGTTCGTTTATTGTCTATTCTGGTTCCTTCCCATGGTAGTTTTTGCAGCAACTCTGATTCGGGATGTTACACTGTCTATTGGTACAACGGATCAGATCATACCACATGCATTGTCACGAACACTGTCAGCGAGTTTTGGTGAACGACCGTTGGTGGTTGTCCCGTTCCGATATGTATTCGCTGTATACATTGATGTAAGATAATAAAGTTGACGTTTTCTATTCCTATTTAATGTCTAGTGGAGGCAGAGCTGGAATAATGGAGAAAACAGTGATTTAGTGGGGTTCGAAAGATTGCTCCTGGTAACAAAACTTACCCAGAATCAGTGATCCGATAGTGCTGTGTTTCAAACCGTTTGTGCAATATTGTCAAGTATTTTCAGTCATCGTCATAGTGCACGTGGCTCGAATGTAGTTGTTTTATGATGTACATCTCTGAAGGCTAGTCTAAAAAATAAGCAAAGTTATGTGTTACATTTAATCGTTCTCATTTCATGTAAGGGTATGTGATAATTATAAACTTTAAACTGAAGCCCGGAAGGTATATATTTTCCATCAAAATTATGGAATTGTGTAGGTAAGTATTGCAGCACCTAGTATTAAATTTCAACATTTCGAAAAGATTAAGTCCAACAAAAAAGGTAAATCACGATGCTATATCTCGAGATTCTTTTTATCAGATTCTGTCTTCTGACTGGAAGAATATACGAACCGCCATAGTTAGAATTCTTAAGGTCACATTAGATACGATGACACCGAGTGGTATACCGTGTACGCACCATACTCTGCGCAGCTAAGAAATTTCTAAGTTTGTTTCATTGTCATTGTCATTTCTCAGCCCACACCCTGGCAGACGTTCATCCGCCCATCTAGAACGTGACGAATGAATTTTCCAATTTAAAGTCACGTAAATAAAACTAAACAAACAAAGCCCATCTAGACTCTGTCAAGATGAGGACCTACACAGCCTAACTGTTCGTATGTGCTAGTCCGTATAGTACACCAGTTTCTTCCACAAGCAGGCGCCGGTTGTTAACCAGTTCCACAAGTTTCAGATACATTACATAGAGGATAGTCGGAGGCAGAAAATGAAGAGATAGTAGAGAGGTTTTGGTTTGCTGAAACAAGACAAGAAAAGCAAAATAATTGTGATTAATATCGTAGTTATAATAAATAAGTAAACGATTTCTCATCTGTTGTTTGTTTCCTTGTTCGTAGTCCTCCTTCCTGTTCCTGATCTGTTTGGGCTATTGGCTTTCCGTTTCCTTGGCCGTCACGTTCTCTTGCACCGATTTACATATATTGTAGCAAGAGAAACAAATGAAAAGACAAAAAATGAAAATAAATTCGAAATGCTCACCTTCCAGACCCCGAACATAACCCTTACTTTCCCTTTGCTTATCATGTTGGTACCATTCGGAAAGCACTTGGCCTTGTACCCACTGCTCTTCCACCATCCTCGTGGTTTTCTCCATTTATCACTGTCGTCACATGTGATATTTGGGTACGGAAAATGATTTCCTGAGCAGACAATCAAATGAAAGAAGATTGCCAGGTAATCAGTGTACTTTCTGCACCAGGTATCATATCGCATTTGTATTAAGTGTATCTACTATACGATATGATGGCCGGAAGGATAGATAAGCAACCCTAGCTCCCCAAGAAATTTCTAAGTTTGTTTCAATACAAAAAATTAAAGGGTTGTGTACAAGACACGACCACGGTGACATTAAAAATGTAGCTTTTTTCAAGAGCGTGCAAATGAATTTTATCTATCACACATATCGACTCACGTTCTTGCTCACTCGCCTGTTTTCATATGTTACAATTTTCTATATACCCTCCCCATTAAAACATAATTTATTGAAGATCTTTTAACGGTAATCTATTAATTAATCAAGTATCTCACTAGGTGATTGGCATTATTTGCCTGAAAATAATCTGGTCTGTCTAGAAAATATATTTAAAAGAAAAGTTCCACATTCCAATCTTTTTACCATCTGTGATGACTAAAACAGGAAAAAAAAATCTGTGTAAATCTGTGATAAATTTCCAAAAAATCTGTGAAAAATCACAATATTTCCAAAAATCTGTGAAAATCTGTGAAATTTTCATCAAAACGCCAAAAATCTGTCATCTGTGAAAAAGAATCTGTGATCAAAAATTGTGAAAAAAATCTGTGACATTACAGAAAAATCTGTGAATATGGTAACCCTGTGAGGAAGCCCACGCCCGCCAACGGAAATATACAGATTCTCCATGAATTATGAAATTTCATTTTCCATTTAAATTTTCAATAATGTACTAATGAACTTAAGTAAACAATCTTAAGGTTAAGTATTTCTTGATCGATTAGTGGTTGAAAAAATGAAATTATTTGATAAATTACATTGTTATACAACGTTCGCACTACCAGTTAAAACGTGTAAGTATTGGCCAGCCCCAGCCGTGAGCACTGCTGAGACTCCCTGAAACAAAGACCTCAGGGTCGGCACGCTTATCCTGGAGTTTCGCGGGTAGCAAGGAAATGTCCGATTAGTTGATGCAAATTCTACTTTTATTTTCCTCACTTTCACAAACTCTTTCTTCTATCTCTTTCCACTTCTTAATTCTATCTGACCTTTTTCTGCTGCTTCACCACCTTATTCTCCTACTGTCGAACTCCCGTTCTCCTTTCCGCCGCGTCTACGGCCTTTGCCGCCCGCTGGACTGGAACCGATGAAGGGGTGGCGATCTTCGGTGTCGTTGAGTTACACCAAGGGTGGTTGCGGCCTTGATCCTCGGCTAATTGATGGCAAGCCGGAATCCCGGAACAATGTTGTGGCGTGATGAACAGGCGTACTGTGCGTCGGTTATATTTTTGGCAAAACTGCGGGGTCCTGTAGATAACAGAACACAAATCGTGGTTAAGTAACCTGACGGGCATTCTTGGTCTTTTTTTGGGGAATGACATCATATTCGGACTTTACCTGTTGTCCACTCGAGCTCTTCACAGTTTAAATTACACTTTTCCTATAGGTTTCAGCTACACACTCTACTGTTCGACGCTTTCCGGGTAAGTGATCGGCCTTTCCCGTGAGAAGTTGATCGCAGCGAGCTAGAGCAAACTCGGTCATTCCCCTTTGGCCAAGTTCATTACCCCCGTCTGCGGTATATAACGCGCAGCGAGCTATCCAATCAGGTTGATCGCCACCCCACCCGTTCCTTCGCCTTCCGCCACCCCTTTCCGTCGACGACCTCTGGTGGGTTTTAAAAGCTATGGTGGCTGCATGCTGATGATAGTTGCTTTCCAAAGGACTATCAACTGTGATTAGTGGAAGGTCTGTTCACAGTAAACACACCAAACACACACAAACATTTCCTGCTTTATAATTTAAAAACTTTTACGACAATTTAAAACACGCGGTAGTATCAACAACCTTCACGGAGGAGACTTCCGACGCTTACACTCTCCCCCAGCTCGGGTAACAAAATTTTTGCGAAATAACTTTTTTTTCATTGCAAATTACACAACCACAACACCAATTACACGAGCCTGCTGAACCTTCACATCACATTACAAAAATTCACACGGACAGAATTACGTTCACTTACTGTAGCACATGAAATTTTTCATTCGCGACGTACTAGATTCAAACAGCCAAAACAGTGAAAACGTCGTTGAGCATTGTTATCGAGTATCGGGGTTATACGGTTTCGTCGTCGGGATATACCAACACCTCCCTATTGCGCGACCACTGTCCTTACCGACCGACAATGTCTTTCGACTCCGGTCTCCAATAATCAAATATCCTAGTCGTAAGATTCAGTAACCTCGAACCAATGCAACGCAATTATTCAAAAAGAACATTTAACAAAATTAAAAATATTATGATTTAAAATAAATTTTTAGAATAAAGCATGCAAAATTTTCTACTTTTCTAACTACTCTTTTTTAATTTTATTTACTTTAACTCCGGAGTATTTATTTACAAAAGTAAAGTCATGCACTGCTGCATGAAATATTTCACGCGACTTGTCGGAGTTGCGTTCTATTACATCAATATGATTCGCGATCTAACGCTAGATGTCGACCGCCAGAGAGCATGAAAGTGCAATGGTGATGTTTTTATTTTCGTCTGTCAAAACACATTGGTAAGTAAATTCTGATTTTTTTAAATTTAATCAATATTATAATTAAATGTTATTCCTTCTAATGAAAAGTAATATTGATGAAGAAAATATGTTTCCTACCTCTGAAAAATATCCAGATGGTAAATTTCTTGTTACTTCACTCACATTTGTTCTTCCGGTTTCAATTTATACTAAAATGAAATTCAGAGATTGAAATTTCGATAGAAAACACGATGGTGGTCAAAAATCACTGGATTAAAGAGTGTAGTTGTTGGTAGTCGAGGTTATCCACTGATAAGTCCAATTTCTAGATAAACAATTAAAATAGAACAACCATCCTATACCATCTATGTGTAGCGGTCATGTCATATTCAGCAATATTTTTCAAATTTAGTAGAACCAGTCTGATTTGTTTGCGCCAAGAGTTAGACAACCTACCGTTGATCAGCTCTTGCGCAACACCCTAGCAAATACTCCTCTCCGCGAGGGGAAGAAATTAAATTGCCTGTTGAGATTCTCCTGAAGACGAAAACCATGACGATCCTTCGCTTGGAATGCATGATGGAAAGGGACAGATAGAGCCAAGAGTTAGCTGACAGAATAAAACAGCTAGTAGGGTCGTTGATTTCCGAACTTGCCCGAAGAAATTTGCGGGAAAATACGCGCTTCCTGTAAGTTCGTACGAAATTACCTTCCCTAATCTGAGGATTAACGCTGCTAGTCCATTTCGTCCCAGTCCGCCAAACATAGTGAAAGTGCGCGTAGTTTTGTCCGGTTTAGTTTCCAAGTATGTAAAGCGTCGTAATAGTACTTTGAATTAGTCTAAATTTCTTGTCTCTTCCGTTCCATTAGTTATCTGTAATTTCGTAGAAAACGCTAGCGTGTGATAAAGTGCGTGCGAAATCAGGAGAAAGGTAATAGTGCTCAAAATTATAGTGCCATTGACCCTCCCCATGTGCTAATGACCCCGTTTGCAATAGCCAGACGGCACCTCTTTTATTTCAGGCAGCTACGACGAACGAGAGGAAGAAGAAAGGAAAAACCACACGCGCGCAGGTCCAAGCGCATCGGACGAATTTTGAACCCGACACCGTTACGCCGCCGGAAGGAAGGACGACCCGTCTAAAACCCGTTCCTTCAATCGCCGGAAAATCAACTGTAACTTTTCCGGCCGATCAAACCATAAATCAGCAACTAACAACCGCTGGCCAGAAACCGGCGCGGCCGATCGACGTGATCGCCCGTCATCGCATCGCAGAACGATCGACAGCAGCAGAAACCAACAGCAGCAGAACTGGTGAGTCGTATCGTTCTTGCTAATTAAGTGTGAAGGGTGGCGTCCAGGGAGGACGCCACAGTGATTTGAGCCGTAAGAGCGCAAAACGCTCGAGAAGTCGTCCACGGACGGCGATAGTTAGGGACGCGTCCATGAAGTAGGTTGTGTGTCGGCCATTATGATTTAGTTTCGTCATTCAAGAACGCCACACACAACCCTTTTGATTAATTAGCCACCCGGGTGCAAAGAAAGCCGTTGAGCGCTGGAGCCGTGAGGTGACGTCACAAAATTTTGGAGAGGAGAAAATAGCACGATATGGTCAATGAGCACAAGTAGGGAGAGAACACGCACACAGATAGATAGGCTTAGAAATATATATCATGCAGAAATACAAACATAAATGGGAATGAAATTCTTTCAGTGTACCGTGCAATAAATGTTGTTTAGTTGAAATGTAATCAAATGTTTGTAGTACTCCCGCAAGTTTTAGTCCCGTTCTAGTATGGTTACGTCACTTCGTTCGGTGTAGTTTTCGTTTCGTTTCACTGTCTTCCGCTTGGCGGAATTTGATGAGTGGTGAAAGCTTCGCTTTCAACGTGTTGTGCCACCTGTTGATGAGTGGCTGCAGTTCCAGTGATGATAAGTTGGGCATGGGGAGTTTCTTACCGCGAATTATTTGAGGGTGATTAGGTTTTCTGATGATTGCTGCTGCTGATAATAGGGTCATCTACCCGACTTTTGGAGGCTAACTTTTGATAAGCCTGTCTGGTTCGATCCTGATTAATTTCTTTTAGGTGAATCTTCTTCAGTCACTCGCCCTAAGAAGAGTCTCATCCGGGCAAACAAATCTTGGCGTGCAGTCTTCCTACGGGAAGTGGCGCATAAGCTGCACGCTTGCTAGGGATCGACCAGGGCTGGCTACAAATTGGCGCCCAACTGCAGGATTTTTTCGGAATTCTTGAAGTATATTTGGAGAATATTGTTGAAGTTATGATTGTTTTCGTCATTTATTTTCGTTCTTATGTACATTTTTAGTCTAGGTTCAATTTTGTAATCTATGTAGCATTTAGGGTAATGTAACATATTTTGGAGACCGTTTATTTTGGAGAAATATCATCAGGCATATTTTTTTGGAGAAATTTATTGAGGATACAGAAATATTTTGGGGATTCTAAGGAATATTCTTGTGATGTTATCGTTGTGTGGGAACATTTATTAGAGATAAGGGTTTATATTTACCATTTTTGTACATTTTCTATACTATTTATTAAATTTTACATATTCAAAAAAACCGAAATGGCTTCTAAGTTTCCGAGAGCCGACCACTTAACCAATGAGGAAGTAGATTACGAGCTCATGATTCGTGGTAAGGTTGAGGAAACTAAAACTGATTCGGAAGCCAAATACCGACTACTACGAAACCTTTTTTACGAAGATGTGAGGGAAAATCGGGATTATCCGTTGCGGTTTACTATCGAACAAGAATTCGATCGCGTGTCAGGCATAATCGATGGTTGGAGAGGGGTCCAGATGAAAGGTGTATTTCTAGTTTGAAACATTACGCGCTTAGGGTCGCCCGAAGCATCGCCGAGGATCCGGGATCCGAAGCCATGCGTAAAGAACTCGTGGGGGAAATTCGTAGTGTGTTGAACAAATTTAGTGGGAAGAAGGGTTTCGAAGATTCTCACTCAGAAGTTGTCAATAATCAGCAGATGGCATTGGAGTCAGGGAAAGATGATGGGAAAGGCAAAGGGCATCAAGACGACGGACAAGAACGCGAGGACAGGTCGTCTGATGAGAATTCAAAGCGATCCCTTGGAGCAATTCCTAAAACAGCGAGTGAGGAACAACTACGGAGGGAAAACCAACTTAACGACGAGAACAGAATGCTGAGAATGCAAGTGGCTGAGTTGAGGCGAGAATGGGCAGAATTTAGACTGGCAACCCAGATACCGGATCCGATGAGGTTCGTCAACCCTTCCAATCGAGGGCTTCAAGTTCCTGAGCTGATGAGTGGGGTGGAGTTCGACAGAGAAGCGCAACCGACACCGTACAACCGAGTCAACCGTCCAGAAACCGAACGCAGGCTGAGAGAAGAGGTACCACAACGACGATATAGCGGCATTCCACAGACGAGACAGGATGAGTCCGATAGAGGACGAGCGATTCGAAGGGAATCAGTCGAACGACGGATGGAGACAGTAAGCGACCGTTCGTACTACGATACACGAGACGGTCAGGAGCAAGCGCGACGGTTGAGCAGAATGTGTGGCATGGAGACGAGAATAGCTGAACGGGAGGATCCAGCTGATAGGCGGTGGAGCGACAAACGGAGTTTTTCTCAGTGGGATAGTCGAGGTAATCCCACCGGTGGCCTGCATCGAAGGCAGAGTGCAGTAATCTTGCAGAGTAGCGAGGACGAAGATGGGTATGACGCTGAGGAGATTCGCCCAAGACGTCGTGTGAATCGACGAATCGCGGATCATGAGATTCAGGACGCAGACCGGCGAATGGAGAAATGGCATCTAACTTTTAGTGGCGACCCCCGCCATCGATCGTTGGAAGATTTTCTCCATAAGATTCGTAGGCTAGCGCGAATGGATCGGATCGCAGACGACATTCTGTTGCAGCGAGTGCATACCATATTATGGGGAGATGCCTACGATTGGTACTTGTGCTACGCTGACGAGTTCCTAGATTGGCAGGACTTCGAGGAGAAAATCCGTTACATGTACGGTAACCCAAATAAGGACCAAGGAAACCGCCAGAAAATCTACGAGCGGAAACAACTTCGGAACGAGCCGTTTTTGACGTTCAAGACTGAGATAGAGCGCTTAAACAAGCTTCTATCGTCACCGCTAGATCAGGAAAGAATTTTCGAGATCATCTGGGACAATATGCGCCCACATTACCGTTCAAAACTAGCGTGTAGAACGGTACGAGATGTGCGAAAGCTTGAGTACTATGCGTACCGCATCGATGCGAACGATCCGGCACTCAGACAGTGTCGAGAAGGACCGACACGTAACACGACGGGTCTACACAATATCGAGGCTGAAGAGTCAACGGGATCCTACTCCGAAGCAGAAGAGGTGAACGCACTAGGAAAGAGGTTCGATGGTGATCGGCGAGCAAAGGAGCAGTCCAAACCGTTAACGGGTACTCAGCAACCCAGTACCAGGCCGGCAGTGGAACAGCAAAATGGTCCCCTTTGCTGGAATTGCCGCAGAACGGGACATATTTGGCGAAACTGCAGACACGAAAAGCAGTTGTTCTGCTACATCTGCGGAACACCCGGTAAGACGACGGTGACCTGCGAAAACCACCCACGGATTGACCGGGACAGGATAGGTAATCCATCGGGAAACTAGGTCAGGAATGCGCAGTAGGGAACAACAGCATTCCGCCGACGAACGATGTTCCCAGTTCTAGTCCGATTGAGGACCCGTTTCTGAAGGTGTGTGAAGTAAGGGTCCACACTGAGAGCAGCCCTCACGTGACCGTGAAGATTTTTGACACCAATTACGACGCTCTACTCGATTCTGGAGCAAGCGTCAGTGACACGAGCATGACCGATATTGCCAAAAGATATGGACTGACGATGCAGCGTAGCCCGCTGAAGATTGTCACGGCCGATAAAACCGTACATGAATGTCTCGGATTCGTACAGCTACCGATGGTATTCAAGGGAATGACCAGAGTGATTCCGACGCTAGTGGTACCGCAGATTTGCAGAGAGCTGATCCTAGGATACAACTTCTGGAAATCGTTCGGAATCGAACCGATGATTGAGGGAGAGCACGGATTCGAACGAGTGGCCACTGTTGATACCATCCCAATGGGTAATGGAAAGGTGGATATGATCGAATTCACCTTGCTGCCGATCGAGACGCTACCCGCGTTGAAGAACGTTGAGCCTGATGCGACGTTGGACATTCCAGCTCTAGAGCTACCAGAACCGTCAAAAGCCGAGAGTGGTCGCATACTTCAGCAAAAAGCTGAGTAGCACGCAACGGAAGTACGCCAGCGTAGAAAAAGAATGCTTGGGTGTGTTGCTAGCAATTGAGCATTTCCGCCACTACGTGGAGGGTTCTCGCTTCAAGGTGGTTACCGACGCACGTAGTTTGCTGTGGTTGTTCACGATCGGGGTGGAATCGGGCAATTCGAAGCTGTTAAGGTGGGCTTTGAAGATTCAGTCCTACGATATCGAACTGGAATACCGAAAGGGAAAGAATAATATACTGGCAGATTGCTTGTCGAGGTCGGTGGAGACAATATTTTCCCTAGCCACCGATGTCGAGCATCAGGAATTAGCGGCGAAGATCCAGAAAGACCCAGCGAGTTTCCCGGATTTCAGGGTGATAGATGGACTGATCTTGAAGTACGTCAAAGGGGACAAAAAAGTGGAAGATGCACGATTCCAGTGGAAGAGATACCCGTCGAAGGTAGAGCGGTAGGAAATCGTCCAGGAAATTCACGATCGAGCTCATCTCGGCCCGGAGAAGACACTAGCAGCGGTGAAGGAGCGCTATTTCTGGCCACGAATGAGCAGCGAAGTGAAAAGGCAATGTCAGGCGTGCCTTGCATGCCAAACTAGTAAAGCGACAAACCAGAATACGACCGCGCCGATGGCAGAGCAGAGGAAGTTGGCTCAGTATCCCTGGCAGTTCTTGGCTATGGACTATGTCGGTCCACTTCCAGCTTCCGGCAAAGGCCGAAGTACTTGTCTCCTCGTCGTAACTGATCTCTTCAGCAAGTTTGTGCTGGTGCAGCCTTTTAGGCAAGCGACCGCGGAAACGTTGGTACAATTTGTGGAAAACATCATCTTCCTGCTGTTCGGTGTTCCGGAAGTGATCCTGTCGGACAATGGGACACAGTTCACTTCAGCGATGTTCCAAAGTCTGCTAGCGAAGTATAACGTGACGCACTGGAGAACTCCGAACTACCATCCTCAGGTAAACGATACGGAACGAGTCAACCGTGTAATCACGACAGCAATACGAGCCTCAATCCGAAAAGACCACAAAGAATGGGCCAATAACTTACAACAGATAGCCAATGCCGTGCGCAACTCAGTTCACGATGCCACTCGCTACACTCCGTATTTCGTTATGTTCGGCCGGAATATGGTTTCCGACGGTAGGGAATATCGCTACCTGAGGGATTCGCAAACGACCAACGATGGTCAGCTGAAGAACGAGGAAAGGAAGAAAATGCTCGAAGAGGTTCGGGAGAACTTGAAAGCGGCGTACAGCAAACACTCGTCCTACTATAATCTTCGCTCCAATGCCAATTGTCCAACTTACTCTGTGGGTGAGAAGGTGCTGAAGAAAAACATGGAACAATCGGACAAAGGCAAGGGATTTTCTGCAAAGCTGGCCCCCAAGTATGTGCCAGCCGTAGTGAAAAGGGTAGTAGGAACCCACTGTTATGACCTTGAGGACTTGAAGGGGAAGAGACTGGGAATTTTCAACTGCAAGTTTCTCAAGAAACTTACCCACTCAAGTTCAGCTTTAACATCGATCACTGGTTGATCGGATAAAAGTCAAGCTATGTACCTCTCAGTATTTACTGATTGAGACAACGCACCATGATGCTTTTGCTCTGGTTGCAGAAAATACTGTGCCGCAGTTCGTAAAGTTAGCACTGTCCTTCAGACAGTGCACCCCCACAACAACTTTCATTTACTGGGGGCATCCTTGTTGCTAAGATCTTCATTCTAGCTCAAGAAGAACTTTGCGAACGTGTTGGATTATGGTCATTTTAGATCTCCTTGAGTTGCAGCACTCTTGAGTAGGAAGCAATTGTTACTGAGCGAACAAGTTCCTCTCGACCAGAAGACAGAGCGAGTCCTTGATTACATCAGGATGATGACCTATAAAACCAAGAACTCGGAGCCACTAGTGCGTTGATGAGGAGTATCGCAATCATTGAACGAGAAGCAATAAGGCGTGAGTTTAAGACTGGGGAATCTTAAACGTTGATCGTGAAATAAGACTCAGAAGTCGGCAGACAATGTTGAGCAAACCCGAGTTAATCGAGCTGTCAGTAACAAATTGCTTTAGCTGAATAGCGTTGCAATTTAAAGAGATCGGCAGTGTTCCTGGAAATTTAACCATGTTTGAAAAAAACACAGGTTGTATTGCATCGGGATACACATACCGTGATAACAACCTATACAAGATTTGTGGGTGGAAGAAGAAAGGGGATTGTGCCTTTGCACGATCACCCAATGCATAAAATTTTTGTAAATACTATTTTTCGGATATAAGTAATGTTAATTTGTAGTTCACAATGTTTCCTTATATCTATGTTAGTACTTAAAATTATCGTATATTTTCTTATATTCATGTTATTTGTTAATTCAATAGTAATTCTTCAAAAGGGCTAATGAGACTTTTGTAAACAAACTTATTTCGCTCATTATTCCGCCAACGAGTTGAATTTTATGAAAAATACACATGAATCAATATCTTTACCCTTGGCAGAATCAATTTCAAATGTTTTCTGTGTTGAAATAACAACAAATTAAGAGAAATCAGCAAAACAAGTTTGTTTACAAATCTTATTAGCCCTATTCAAATGTTGATATGGAATTGTTATTTATTATTTTTGTTATTTATTTAAGTGATTATTTATCACAATATATAGCAAAAATTTTGGAGATTTACTGGGGTTAATGTTTAATGTGGGAGTTTATGTTAAATGTAGGTTCTTATTGAAGTCTTCCTTGGGGGTGGATTTCGCATCTTGGGATTGCCATCCGATTGTTCCTAAAAAGAAAA